>NW_022732712.1:67169-72389 GCF_011630105.1 Anneissia japonica
TTATTTTTATTATTATTATTATTACTATTACTATTACTATTATTATTATTATTATTATTATTATTATTAACAATAACTTGGGACTCAATCTTAGGGAATTTTGATTGAGTCTCAGTGGTCACACTGGAAAGAAGTCTCTCAGGAGTGTGGAATGGAACAGCAGGCCCGTAGGCAGGATTTTCGATGCGGAACCAAGCGGACCTTGCTAGGAGGGGTGGGGGCACACACAAGGACCTCCGTGGAAGAAGTGGGGGACGAACCACGGAAGCTCCTACAAATTATCATTTTGAGCGCCTTATAAATGTATATTCTATTCCATACTAACCTGAGAGATTTGAAATGCGTTTGTGACTACACCAGTTGGGCAGAGGCGCGTGGTCCCGGCGCCATAAACCCCGCCGCACCGACGATCTGAAAACGATTTCAGGAAGAGTGTTTGTTGACAATACCGGATACATGGTCTAAGCAAAAATATTTTCAATAAAGCCATGTACAATTTGAGTTTGAATGTAGGGCATTCGCCTATGTTTTTTGAGCACCCGAACTTGTAGAGACACAAACATTCATTACTGATTAATTTTTATTTATTTCATTTCATCAGACCAACAGCGAATCATCGCCACTAACAGGCTGGTAAAATATATAAAATTTAAATACAGTATATCAAATATATAGACGAAAGAGTACAAAAATCTCACCTATTCAAATGATTAATAATAATAGAACGAAATATAGAAAAACTATTATGAAAAATTTCACTGATTAGAGGTTAAAATAAGAGAATTATATTGAAGAGAAAGTCTAGAAATAAAACTACGTTTACAGGCATCAACTCTACAAAAGGGGACATTAAAGGTAGGACAGGAACGAAGACTTCTAGAATTAACATGCAAACCAAACAGATGAACAAGATCACAACTAAAGTACGAGTTAACACATTTATAGAGAAAAACCATATCGTGAAATAAAAATCTATTCCCAGGACACATTAATTTACAAGGACGATTAAAACATTTTTCAAAAAACCTAATAAACTTAAGATACATCCTATCGATGCGAATTAACTGAGATTCGGATGCTGAACTAAAAATAACACAGCAATATTCAAAATGAGAAGTAACTAAATAACGATATAAGGCAATAATGGCACCAGGGCTATTTATTTCTCTACAATGTCTCCAAATGAACCCAAGCATTCTGTTTCCCTTACTAATAAGATGATCAATATGTTTAGAAAATGTAAGCTTACAGTCGATGAAGACACCCAGATCGCGATGAACAGAAACTTTTTCTAAGACAATATCCCCAATTTTATAAGGAAAATATAAAGGTTTTAATTTAAGAGAAACAGACATTGATTTACATTTGGAGACATTGAGAGAAAGACCCCAGTGCCGACTCCATGCAACGACAGCATCAAGATCTTCCTGAAGACCCCTGGCATCACTCTCAGTCCCAGATCATCAGCGTACATAAGGCAATGTGAGTTGTTGACAAAATAAGGAAGATCATTAATGAATAAATTAAAAAATAAAGGACCAAGGATAGACCCTTGGGGGACGCCAGATGGGACGGGTTTGGATTTAGAACAAAAACCGTCAATAACCACACGTTG
The DNA here is from genome assembly GCF_011630105.1 of Anneissia japonica. NCBI lineage: Eukaryota > Metazoa > Echinodermata > Crinoidea > Comatulida > Comatulidae > Anneissia > Anneissia japonica. The sequence continues at coordinate 68,785 of NW_022732712.1, forward strand.
ACTGCGATTAGACAAATAATAAGAAATTAAGCTAAGAAGGGGACCGGTGATACCAAATTTTTGAATTTTAAAAATAAGTTGAGAATGGGAAATGCAGTCAAAAGCTTTGGAAAAATCTGTGAATATAATGTCACATTGTAATTTAGAGTTAATTGCATTAAGTGCGGTGGGTAAAAAACTAGCAAGATTAGTTTGAGTTGACCTACCTGGAATAAACCCGTGTTGAAATGAACTTAAAACAGGAGAAACATGGGGAAAAATTTGATCAAAAAGAATACGTTCAAATATTTTAGAAAGAGATGGGAGCAGTGAAATGGGACGGTAATTGGTAATCTCATTACGGGAACCCTCCTTGAAAATGGGACAAATATTAGCTTGTTTCCAGACATCAGGAAATTTGCCTGTGGAAAGAGATAAATCAAATATTTTTTTTAAGGGAACAGAAAGCGGAACAGAACCAGCTTTAAGCAAACGGTTACTGATACCATCACAGCCAACGGCCTTATGTACACAAAGCTTACTTAGATGACCTGAAACTGCATCAGCACTGACGGTTACCGAGGAAAGATAGTCCAAGGGGTACACAGGAAGATCAGGGGCTGCTTATTATTATTATTATTGTAATTGTTGTCGTTGTCGTTGTCGTTGTTATTATTATTATTATTATTATTATTGTTATTAGTATTAAAAAATGAATTGAAGTAGATACTAAAAGCATTAGCTTTTTTCAAAGAGGTGGCATGGACTTGACCTTGATAATGGAGTACAGAGGGCAATGTTGATGACTTCCGTGATGTTCTAATCCAAGACCAAAATATTTTAGGATTGATATTCAGATCGTTTGAAAGAGCATCAACATACTGTCTGTACCGCTGATTACAAAGTTTTTTGAAATTTGTTCTGGCCATTCTAAAATCTTCAACAGCAAGTCGAGTTTTAGTTTTCTTAATTTTAAATAATTTTTCCTTAAGTTTTAAAGCTTTGTATAATTCATGATTAAACCAAGGTGGGAGTTTTCTTTTTGGTTTAAACACAGGAACAAGATCTTTAATTGTTGCATGGAGTAAATCATAAAATAAAGAAGTGGCCTTAGTAACACGTCAGTGAAATAATTCACATAAATCATAAATACTATCTAATGAATAATGTTGCTGCATGACTGTTTTAATATTTTTTAAAAACCAATTTCTTCTAATTCTATACATTTCTCCTGTTCGTGTGCTAAATGCGTAACACATTTAGGATGAAGCATTTATTGTGCTTCTGCAAAATGCGTCTTCATCCAAGTTAAGATTACTTTGAAATGCGGGACCGTCCCACAGGATGCTAGACGGTTGATAACTATGATTCTATCTAAATTCTTAGTCACTTGGGTAGTGTTGATAGGGACCTAAGGTTGTAACTTTTATTCTTTTACATCTGTAGGACTATATTTGGAAATATTGTAATTTTGAATCGGTGATGCATTCAAAACGTATTTTAAAAGCAAAAACCCAGTCGAATTTAACAGGGTAGATAGTTGAGAATTCCATTTCAATTCAGAAATCGGTTTCGAAGAATGCTTACTTTTTAGCTTACAATAAACAAGACGATTATGGTTTTTGCAAAAAAGAAGCAATTGATATCTTCAGCTGTATTATCAGATTTAAAATCATCTCCATTTTTACATAATTTTAGTCAATCTCTTGGAATATTTTGTAATACGATAAAAAACCAAACGTGGTATCAAATTTGGTCTTGAATAATTTAAAACAGTACCTCCTTCGTCTAAAATATCATTTACATATTTTACTTTATGCAAGAGAGTTGAAGAAGGTAATAAAACTATTCACTTAATCAGACTAGGCCTATTACACCATATAATTTGAAGCTTTGGGTTAATAATACTCTCACCATTTGTAAAAATATACTTTGCTCCATGCCATGAAAACATGTTTTATAAATTCGTTTTAAATTTTATCATGTCCAAAAAAATTAATTATGTTTAAAATTACACTCCCAGATTAGACTTCCACCTAACAAATTTTGTGCCAAAAAAGGGTCCATTTACTTGGTTTATTTAAAAACAGACTTTGGATCCATTTAGTTTTCATGCTATTGCAGAATGATTCAATGTGAATCATTTTTAGCCCGCTCTCATTAAGGTCCGATGAATATGTTTGTTGGAAATAACTTCTAGTTTATGTGTAGGCCTACAAAACTTCCTTCACGTCCGTTCAAAACCGTCTGACGACGCTGGACGCTTTTAAAGTTTAAAAACCCTGTTTTGTATGGTGAACTCTGGGGTTAAAAAAAAAGGGCGATGAAGGTTTTTTTTTTTTTGGAAATCACCTCTAGTTTATGTGTACAAAATTTCATGCACATCCGTTCAAAACTGGCAAAACTAAAAGTTTTGGTAACAAGATCAAAAACAAGAACAGCAGGGGCTATGAGTCAGAGCTGACCAAAAATCCTTGATATGAAATCGTACACTGATTTTCTTACATATTCACCAAAAGATGGAAAACTACATGACACAAACATGGTTCTGTTTTATCTTGGTTTACCTATTAAGTCTAATTTTAGATTATCTCTTAGCCCATAAATTTAAACAATAAAAATGCATGCCATAAATCCTGAGTAGGCTATAGGCCCTAATATAGATTTACAATTATAAAAACGCCTCTGAAGAGATTTCGCGCGCATACAGACTTTTATTATTGAAAAATCATGTCGCATAATCAGTTAGGCTACTAGATTTATGCTCATTATTATATTTCATTTAAGTTCTGTTTACTTATGTATCATTTATGTATCATTTCGCTATGTTGACAATTATGAATAAATGTACTTTGAACTTGAACTTGAAAGAACCAAAATGACGATGATCATACGTCAACTGCTCTCCACATACATATCTGGTCTTATGATCAGCACAGCTTTCTTGTACGTGGGGAACACACATACTCATGGATTTTCCTTCTTTAGTAAAGTAAAGTAGTCTTAATTGAAGGGAAAATGTTCAGTCTGGTCTGCCAAGACCATGGATTGTGTCTAAAGAATTGTTGTTCTGTTTAATATACATCGGTTTACAGGGACGTAGCCAGGATTTTGAAAGGGGGTGGGGGGAGCCGTTATGCGAATTACGTATGACCCCGGCGGGGTCAAGGGGCGGGCGAATCCCCCTGTGAAGTAGCGCACTCTGAACGTTCTTAGGACTGTTTGAGAGGATAAAGTGAAAATTGTAATAGACGCATTTTAAATAAGCGCAAAAATAATTATATAATAAATCTACAGTGGCAGATCCAGGAATTCGGAAGAGAGGTGTACCATGGAGGGACTTTCACAGACCGAGGAAGCACCCACCTCAGCCCCACCATGGTTGGGGCTGAGGTAAGAAAATTTATGATTATGCATCTCTAGATGGCCGGAAATTATACTCTCGCACTTCAATTTGAATATATTTTTCCTTTTTTTTTTCTTAAAAAATGAAGGGGAGGGGGCTTTGAATCGACCTCTGCTCAAAACATTCTTTATCCAGAATAGTCATAATCACGAAAAATGTACATGAAAAACCAGATCACATCCTAAAAACAAACAGCAGTCACTAAGACATACATCAGGAG
>NW_022732712.1:72567-74470 GCF_011630105.1 Anneissia japonica
ATCTACTTAATATCCAGGACAACTTAGGCCTAATTATAGCTTACTAAGCTTTAACTATATATACTATATTATGATCAACAAATCACAACTTTTTTTCGCATTTAGCACAATTTTCTTCTCTTTTTATTGTTATTAATATTAATATCAATTATTACTATCGTCATCATCATCCTTGTTATTATTATTATTACTATTGGTAGTAGTATTATTAAACAAACATTTAAAGAAACTTGCAAAAGGATAAAAACGAAATTGAACCACAGTATCGCATTTCTATCTTAAAAGACCTGGCCTGAGATTTATGGATTTAAGATTGTTTTTAATCACGCTTAGGCCTATGTGTTCTATTAGGCCTATGTATAACGTGTACTGATGCATATTTACATGTTTAGAAGTATTTATTTTGAGTGATGCCAGGAAAGAATTTGTATTGGCTCAAGAATAAGCTTTAAAATTTTAACACTGTGTACAAGGGGGGGGGGGGAGCCGCGGCTCCCACGGATACGTCCCTGTCGGTTTATATTCTTAACTTTAAGAAAAGGGGACCATTTTGAAAAACAGTACTGCGTTACTGAAAATGATAGGCCCTATATCTAGTCAAAAGAATAAATAAATAATTAAAAACTGGCGCAAAAATGTGACATAGCCTACATCACCAGGTTTTATTATTAAACATGAAACAATTAGGAATCAGGAAACATGATTTAATTATTTATTTGTTTGAATTGAATATGATTCAATTTGTTTAATAGTTGGAATTGAACCCAGACAATTAATTATTGTGTAAATAAACAAAATGTGTAAGAATAATTACAAGGAAAAAAAAAGAAAAAAAAAAAAACAAATTGTACACATACTAGTAGGCTTATGAATTCTGCTTTTTGGCCTAAGTTTAGGCCTAGCCTACCTTCCATAGGCTTTTTTTTTTGCAAATGGATTCTACTAACAGACAGTAAAGATGCGAAAGGACAACTTTGTTTTTGAAACAGATTTCTGATGAATTGTGTAAATGATTTTTTTTTTTTTTTGGAAAGCTCTTTCAATTTTATTGGTATGCACATAATAGTAGGAAATGTGTTACCCCTGCTAAATGGCTTGAAAATTTGTCTCACTTTAATTTTCAATTGAAAGTAAACATATATTTATATCCAATTTGAGTTTCGTGTGCAGTTCGCTCGTTCAATTGTGTTTACGTTTGTAAGCTACTTTTGAATCCAAATGAAAGCCATGCAACTCAATTCTATTTGTCCGCAAGAGCAATGGCGTTTAGTTAACTTTAGGCTACAAAATTAGTGTATTAAAGTCAATCTTATGTTTACGACTGCCGTCTAAATAACTGAACGTTTGCACAACATGGACGCTCCCATTGCAAATTATGTGTTCAAAAACTAAATAGCTGTAAAATGAACTCAGAAATAATACCACCATCTCCAAATTGGTACTGCAGTAAGGCTACAGACACTAATAAAGAAGGAATATTTGTGTTTGCTGCTCGTCATTCAGTTTGCTTGTTTAACGCTCAAAAATCTCGTGCAGAATTTGTAGGCCACTTGATTGGGCACACAGAGCGAGTCGTTGGTGTAGCTTTTAGCAAGAATGACGGACAGTCAAATCTCTGTGCCTCCGTTAGTGAAGACCTATCGGTCCGGGTTTGGGATATTAAGTCACTCTCAGAGCTACATCGCCATGATTCTCATAAGGTGCGCCAATAGCATAGGCCTAACTAGCCACCTAGGCCTAGCTAGACTTGGAAAAAGGCTTGGCTAGCCTAGTCTAGGGAGGTGGCAGTCCAAGGAAGTAGGCTATGGGGCATACTATAGTACGCTTAGGCCCTAACCATGGCTGCTCCCTACTTCTACTGTACTGCACTGAATACCTTGTGTTATTATTGTTACTAGGACCA
>NW_022732713.1:0-511 GCF_011630105.1 Anneissia japonica
ACTACAAACCTAACTAAACAATGGTAGAAACTATCCGGACTAGCCGGACACCATCCCGGTACTTCGGAGTCCAAGTTTCGGGGCCGGGATTAAATATTAAAAGTATAGACCAAGAAAATATAAAAGGAAATACTAAACAATGGTAGAAACTATCCGGACTAGCCGGACAACATCCCGGTACTTCTGAGTCCAAGTTTCAGGGCCGGGATTAAATGTTAAAAGTATAGACCAAGAAAATATAAAAGGAAATGAATTGTGAAATCAGAAAAAGTGTTTCTTATAAGTAATTTTGAATAAATTAAGAGATTGACATTCTTGAATTCTGATTGGGATTTTGTTCCAAAACTTTGCTCCAGAGATTTTTAAAGAGCCATTCATTACAGAGCAATTTGGAATTGGGGGGATAACATTAAGCGAGTGAGCGTATCTCGTAGAATATCCATGTTGGTCAACAACCATTTCTATATCATTACATAGGCGGGAAGGCGCAACACCATTTATACATTTGTAC
>NW_022732714.1:0-1182 GCF_011630105.1 Anneissia japonica
TACTGTATTGTAAAACAAGAGCACTTGATCAGAGTGCCTCTTTCATGGCCTGGGATCATTTTTTTGGTCGGCGCAATAGAATAATAATTGCTATACACATGAACAATGAGTACCCGGTTATAACAATAAGTATAACAATAACAATAGTAATAGTTTTTCAAGTGCATTCTAAATGACAAACACATTTGTATAAAGTATGATAGTTCGGAGGCAAATTATCTCCTCCAGGTAAATGAACTGACACAAAAACTCAATCTGACAACGTAACACAAATCACAAAATAAAAGCTCTAGTCTAAAAATCCTGTCATTGTTTGAAAAAGTTAAAGTTAATGGTACTAAAACATCACTCAATATAAAAAAAGAAAAGAAAAAAAAAGAAAAAGGAAGCCTATACTGTATTACTGTAACTAAGTTGAAATGTTTGGATGTCCGGTATAATTCCAGCTTTTTCATAGTCTGACAGACATACATAGTTCGATCTCAAAGAGTGCATTATTAAAATGTTTAACCAATGTAACAACTTTTGTACCATCATGTATTAATTACAATAACAATACTTATATCTGGACCTTTGACAGAGGTAATGCACTAACATTTCAAAATATAGAGAGGGCTTAATGCAATGTTTAAAGCTCCAGGAGAAAAAAATGATATGGTTTCTTCTAAGACACAAATAGTGTGTTGGAAGAAAAACTTGGGCAAGATTAATGATACAGATTGTTGAGTATTTAATAACTGGGGGAAAAGGTTGAAAAAAGAGTGGGTATTTCATATGCGCACTTTTTCCTAAAACACTATAGTAAATTCTTTGTTGTATTATCTCAATTCAGTTCAATTCATTTATTTTATATATAATGAATGCACAATAGAAATATAAAATAATGTAAAATAGAAATATACAATTAAGAAAACTACTGTACAAACAAAAGTCTGGTAGAATGAATTAAATACACTTAAAAAGATATAACATTTAATAAGGAAAGGGAAGCTTAGGGCAATCAAAAAGACAAAGAGCAGTGACTTCTGTTGGTAGTGTATCCAAAGTTCTTGGAAAGAAAATAAAAGCTGAATGGAATATACATTTGCTTTATTATTTCCATGAAAAACTGGGAGATGCAATAATGCACCATCAACCAGGAAATATGCAGACACTTTATTACAAACTTAATTTGAAGAAATT
>NW_022732715.1:0-1182 GCF_011630105.1 Anneissia japonica
ACAAAAGAAAAGATTACTATTAATTAAATGCTTTGTTTTTTAACAAGTTGTCCTTTTACCCAGTCGTTTATTATTTGAAAAATAATACAGTACTTTGATACAGTATTACTATATGATGCGCCCATGCTGATAACCAGTAGAGCCACTGCCCGGTCCCCTCAAGCTAGGGCGGACACAACATCATGGTTGAAAAAATGGCTCCTTTGCCGGGAAATAGCACATACATACTTTACAAAAATGAATGTCCTCACTTTAAAAGGGTGATAAATTTTGATTGCAAGTAATTAGGGCTCGCTTGACCATTAACTCCTTTGTGTCACATAACAGCCTATATACTGATTCCATCGGAGTCGTTTTTTTTTAAAGTCGATTCTTATCCTACAATCATTTATTATTATTATTATTATTATTATTATTATTATTATTATTATTATTATTATTATTATCATCAACATCATCATCATCATCATCATAATCATCATCATCATCATCATCATCATTATCATTATCATTATCATTATCATTATTATTATTATTATTATTATTATTATTATTATTATTATTATTATTATTATTATTATTTTATCATCATCACCCTCACCGTCATAAAGGAATGGCGCATTTTAGAAAAATAATACTGTAATGAATTGTTTTTATACCACTCCAGGTGGCGTTCTACATGTAAACATTAAATTTATTATTCAATGGACTACGAAGGAGACTTTACAATTAATAATAAATGTGAGTAATACAGTATTGAACATTTTGCATTGTTAATTCACTAGTTAAATGGGAATTTTGTCATCATTTTATGATTATTGTTTTTACTAAGTTTGTTAGGCAGCCGCATTGAAGGCATTGACAATTTCCTAGACAGAAGCATGCACTGACATGGCTGCATTCTATTCAACAACATAGGCCTAGGCCTACATTCCAAGTGACTCGCTAAAAAAACCACAAATTAACTGAAACTGGCTAAAGAAACGTTATTTACAGTAATTACAGCATGGGGCTTGTTAACTTTCGTTCGTTGTTTACATTGTAGATTGTTTTTTTGTTTTTTTTTGTTTTGTTTTTTTCTGTTTTTTTCGTTGACATTTAATATTTTATGTGCAAATTATTACCAAGATTCTATAATTATCTGGTGCACAACTTTTAAACTTGAATAATCGAAATTTGTTA
>NW_022732716.1:0-511 GCF_011630105.1 Anneissia japonica
ATTAAGTAATTCTTGTTTTTTATTTAAAGCAACTGTACTGGAATTAGGATATATAATTACCATCTGAAAAAATTGTTTGGGGTGGGGGTGTGGCACCAAAGAATGGTATCTCTATTTTTGATATTCGAATGTTGGCAAGTATGTCAATTGAATTCTAAGATCAAATTTGAAAGAGGTTTAGCTGTTTTGATAAGATTTTTACAGTACATTATTTATGCACATACACTGTATACTGCTCCCATTCATTTATCACTGTATATTGCTCCCATTCATTTGTAATAACAATTTATAATTTCAGTTTAGCTAAGTTGTAAGGAACACTTTTTTAATTACAAATGTACACAATGACTTTAATAAACAATTTATGAATTCTGTTTTGTAAGCTAATTTGTAAGGGACACGTCGGCAGACAAATACAACCCTGCTCCCTGTGAGCACTATACACTGCGCCCTCTGCTGATAGTCAGTTGCACTCTGAACAGGTAAAAAGGATCTGTTGTACGCATGTCGT
>NW_022732717.1:0-608 GCF_011630105.1 Anneissia japonica
TTGGTGATAAAATAACTCGATTCCATTTAACTATAAGAATGGAATTATATTTTGACTGTTAAAGATGCATCAAATAAATTCACAAAGAGACTGAAATTAAGGTTCTGGTGATAAATAATGTTTATTGAGTAACGTGAAATCAACTGCACAACGAACGCACGTAAAATTAAAAGCGAACAATTGTTACGGTATTAATTCAGATATCACAATGGGATGCTCTGAATAAGGCGATTATCAAATCGGAATGGGTGGGTGGGAAAATATTAAAGTTTACTTGGAATACAATCAACTTGAACGGATTGAAGCCTGATGACAAGAGAGAGAATGTGACGTGACCTCTGTCAGTCAAAACAAGATTGAGCCCTCAATCTTTTCATTTTGACTGTCACAGAGGCATCAAAAAAATTCACAGACTGAAATTAAGGTTCTGGTGATAAATAATGTTTATTGAGTAAAGTGAAATCAACTGCACAACTAACGCACGTCAAATTAAAAGCGAAGAAGAAGTTACGGTATTAATTCAGAAATCACAATGGGATGCTTTGAATAAGGCCAAAGGCGGGTCGCATGTAAAGGAAGGCACGCCAGCAGCCTATACTAAGTGCAAG
>NW_022732718.1:0-1136 GCF_011630105.1 Anneissia japonica
TGAATGTTCTAATGTTTCTTAATTTATTTTTTTTTTTAAATATTTTAAATAGAAAATAATTTGTTTCTGTATTAGTTTCAACTATGTCTATCTACTTTTAAATTTTGATTTTTAATTGTGTATAGAAGATGAATGTGCATGTTTTTTTGTACGCAAGCTTGCCTTTGAGGTGGGTTAACTCACTGAAATCTAAAAAAAAAATAATCTGCTATCAAAAAACTCCAAATATGAAGTTAGTTCTGGCTATATCTGCAAAAGCCTAGGAAGATTTTTAAATTTAGTAGACTCAAAATCGAGGTGGTTTGAGGCTTTACTTTACAGAATACAGCACTATTACGGTAGCTACTTGCCACCTGCTAATTTTCCCTACTGATTTTTTTTCTACCTGGAGAGTTATTCCAGGCCCAGGCTATTCCCACCCCCCTCCATTTTTTCGATGCATTGTTCCTCCTAGTTTTCCTATTGATTTTTTTTCCATCAGGTTATTTTCATTATACTTTATAAGAGAGAACATATTTTTTTTTTATTTTGTGTTTTCTCTATATCAATTAATTATTGTCTAGTCATTGTAAGGTTACATTAAAAAGGTGTGCCGATGATACAAAAGCGTTATTCAATCAATTGACTGATTGACTATTGATGCATTCGCAATACCGTATTGATGAAGCCTAAATAAACATTGTTGAAACGTTTTGAAAGTTTAAATCCGGTTTTACATAAGAAATGCAGGAAAGAAAACAGGATATCGTTTGGAATTTTGATATCACACCTTTTTCCTAGTCGTTCTATATACCCATATTTCATCCACAAAAAAACACTCTATTCTCTGTACTTCTACAGTACTTCGGAGGTCAATGCCCATTAGTGATTATTCTCTTCTACGATACGCCTACTACTGAAAATCCACTGATTAATCTCAGATAAGGAAGTATAATACATACTCCAAGTAGGCCTATTGAAATACACGCCATCGTGTTGGGATTCAATATTTCGATATTAATTATATCAACATACGCCTACTTTTATTTCAAATTGTGTGTTACGGTACATGGTAACAAATACGTCTATATCATTAAATATATTTCATTTAATTAATGTTATTTAATTTGTTTATCAAAAAATTAGGTTAATTTATG
>NW_022732719.1:0-503 GCF_011630105.1 Anneissia japonica
TATTTACTAGGCCTATAAATAATAATCGCCCAAGGGGAATATCTTTTGTTATTTCCCCTTAACGTCTTTTTTTTTTAATTGTTCTCTAATTCCTCCATTGTCTAAGTTCCCCTTAAGGTACAGGTATTAATAATAATAATAATAATCATTTTAGCATTAATTACCTTGCCCTAAGGCTTGTAATGAAGAACCTAGAGATACTATTTACTAGGCCTATAAATAATAACTAGCCAAGGGGATTATCTTTTGTGTTATTTCCCCTTAACGTCGTTTTTTAAATTGTTTTCTAATTCCTCCATTGTCTAAGTTCCCCTTAACGTACAGGTAATAATAATAATACTTATTATTATTATTATCATTTCAGCATTACATGTAATTAACTTGGTCTAGCCTTGTAATCAAGAACCTGCCGATTGCTATGCCTAATATTAATAAAAATAGCTCATTCTTCATTCATTTGGTGCTCTGCCATTTTGGCAGGTCTTATGGCATCCAGTATTTTA
>NW_022732720.1:0-864 GCF_011630105.1 Anneissia japonica
AAAAAAAAAAAAAAAAAAAAATACAAAAAAAACAAAAAACAAATAAATATAAATAAATAAATTAACTGTGATAATATTAATCATCATTGAACTGATTGATTCATGCTACTGAGTAATTAGAAGCTCAAATTAGATAAACATTTTTGCTTTTTTGGAATATTTTGTTTTGTTAAGTGATGGCTTCAAATCCTTTATAAATCATATCCATAAATTTAATGTGTATGAAGGAAATATTTAAATTGATTCTGGGTAGTATTTCCTACAACTCAAACTTAGAACACAGCAATATGAAAGAAAGGACTACTAATTTTTTTAATAATTTTGGAAGCTTTATCTGGAATATGTTTATATAGTCTCCAGATATAAAATATGATACAGGTCATGTTATGATATTCATTTAGGCACGTTTGCCAAGAATTGACAATAGCTAAAGTAATCACTTTCATATTTAATATGTAATAATCATTTACATAAAACTAATACATAAACCAAGTATCATTATGAAGATTAAGGAGTGGAGTTGTTGTATAAAATAAATTAAAAAATAGTACCACCACTCTTCCAATTTTTAACAGGATAATTTCAACATAATTTTGATAAGTTTACAGTATAGTATATTTGGATGTACCTTTGGTTTTTTTTGTTTTCAGTTTTTCTATTCTTCTGTTGTTAGTTTGTATTTTCGTAAGCTGTTCTTGTTTAGGTGATCTCCTTATTCCTAGGCCCTGCTCACAATTGTTTAAACTTTGTTTCAGCTTCAATGCCCCCTCGCTTTTAACTCACTCCTTTTAAAAATCAGAAATTTTACAAGAATCTCATCCTTTAAATGTACCCTCAAAAGCTATCTCTCTCTCTTTCCATGGT
>NW_022732722.1:0-836 GCF_011630105.1 Anneissia japonica
TGAGTGTATAAAACTATGAAAAATATGAAGAAAAAACGCAAAATTGTGAAAGAATAAAGGAAGAAGGAAGAATAGGAACTATACATAAAATTATGTTACTCCTTCACTCCTAAAGATTGCCTAGCGCATGAAACAGCCTGTAGACTATTACAAGTTTCCTATCTCTATAATATTATATATATATAAATCATCAAAGAAAGGTAAATACTGTTCAAATAAAGGACATAATTACACATTGTGTAGCATAGCTCTCAACGAATGTAGTCCTGTAAATAAATGAATAAAGAAATTGTGTAATAAAATTCCTCTGGCGGGACTCGAACCTGCGACCTCTCGCTGTCAAGGCGAGTGTCATAACTATTATACCACAGAGGCTTCATGGTTGAACAGATGCAAATACCACCCAGATACAAACGTACAGTGGTATTAAGGTACAAAATAAGTACGGCTAGAAACAAGTAGTTGCACTTCATATACCGTAATATAAATCAAGATAGCCGTTAACACTGTTAAATTATATATAAATCATCAAAGAAAGGTAAATACAGTGTTCTAATAAAGGACTTAATAAATACATCGTGTAGCATAGCTCTCAACGAATGTAGTCCTGTAAATAAATGAATAAAGAAATTGTGTATTAAAATGCCTGTGGCGGGACTCGAACCTGCGACCTCTCGCTGTCATATATAAATGCATACATATACACATACATACACATACATATGTAAGGGGAAACTTAAACGACGTTAAGGCGAAATCATAGACAAAAGAGTTTCCCCTTATGAGTCGGATATGTATATATATGTATATGTATATATGTATATATGTATGTATAT
>NW_022732723.1:0-873 GCF_011630105.1 Anneissia japonica
GTATGTTTTATAAAGCATTTTTAAAATGGCAGTACAAACGAAATGACAAAACAATGAACATACCCTGCCTAGCAAAAGAGAACACATACAAAGGCATATTATAATATATCCCGATTTAAATATCCAACATAGCATAACAATAATCTCTATCTAAAAGAGTTAAATGAGGCGTTAAGTAAGTTTTAAAGTACCAGGACCTGGTCTAGTTGAAAAAATATAATACACTCATCAACACGTCAACGATTCATTTTAATTCAATCGTAGGCTACGGTAGCTTTTTAGAAGAGCATGTTAAGTTCATTGTTTGCATATTGTTTCGAATAGGGAACAGTGATTTCATTGTTCCCTGGTTTTTAATATATATTAATGTCAAACTACTTTTTAAATGTAATCGAATCTCCGAGTCCGTGTTGTCTATACATTTGCTTGCGCGAGGTGTAACTCCGTATATTATATGATGAAACCATAGACACTTATAGAAACACGGGCAAAGGTACACTGGGTTCGGGACAAGTCCTCACGCATTTTTCAACACCTTCAAAACTCAGTTACATGCAAAAACACATCTAATTCGACTGTTTTACCATTCTTGATTCCGCACATATTAATTAAAGAAGCCCTTTGTACTGCCTGGAGAAACCATTCATTTAACAATTAAACAAGTCATTACAATATCACCCTTTCATTCTAATTCTTAAATACATGACTTACCACATTATTCAGCTTCAATATACATGACTTCCCTTTTAGTATTTGTCTGACCGGTAGTATATTAACCAATGCAACAATGCCTGATAATGACGTGGCATACGTCGAAACCTGTCGTTTATGTATAGTTATGTGCCTCACTGCATTATATGTAGTATTTATAGT
>NW_022732724.1:0-1163 GCF_011630105.1 Anneissia japonica
AAGCTTTGACGGGGCCGAAATATGCGAACTTGTCGGATCCTTCGTCCTCTCCTTCCTCATCCCAATACTCGGCAAAACCAACGTCGGTCTCTACCGAGATGATGGCCTCGCCGTCATGAACAGTTCATCACCAAGACAATGCGATAAAATGAGGAAAAATATTATATCTATCTTCCACACATTCGACCTGCCGCATCACCATACAGGCGAACATCCACACCACCAACTTCCTCGATGTCACACTCGGCCTAAAAAATGGGTCCTTCAAGCCTTACAACAAACCAAACAACCAACTACTCTACGTCAACAGCAAATCCAACCATCCCCCATCTATCCTGAAAAAAATTCCCGCATCTATTAACAGACGCATATCCAATATATCTGATTCCAGTGAATCATTCCATCAGGCAGCCCCTGACTACGATCAAGCTCTACAAAACAGCGGATTCCAGCACAAAATGGAATACCAGCCTCCACAACCAAAATCTTCAAAGAAAAATCGAAGCAGACAAATAATCTGGTACAACCCACCATTCAGCAAAGGAGTGAAAACCAACATCGGAAAATCATTCCTTAACCTGGTCAAAAGCATTTCCCGAGTGGGAACATTTTACATAAGCTCTTTAACAAGAACAATGTCAAAGTCAGCTATAGCTGCTCAAGAAATATGGGCAGTATAATCAAAGCCCACAACAAACAGCTTCTGGTTGCTAAGCAACAACAGCCAAAAACTCTCTGCAATTGCAGGAAAAAAGATGAATGTCCACTCTCTGGAAATTGCCTCACCTCATCCATCATCTACAAAGCCACTGTCTACTCAAATGATGACAAAAAATGCTACATCGGGCTCACTGACACACCGTTCAAAATCCGATACACAAACCACAAATACACTTTTAACACCCCCAAACACAGAAACAGCACCGTACTCTCCAAATACGTATGGAAAGATAGCAACACACCCTACAACATTAAATAGTCTATCATCGACAGAGCATCGGCTTACTCCCCAAATACAAAACGCTGCAACCTGTGCATAACCGAGAAACTTCACATAATGTATTCAGGCAAACAGTCAACACTAAACAAAAGAACCGAGCTATTGTCTAAATGCAGGCACAGCAACTCATTTGCATTTTCACCTGTCTTAGCATTCATATACT
>NW_022732725.1:0-247 GCF_011630105.1 Anneissia japonica
CTTCATTTTTATAGCATCTTGGTCGCTTCGATTTGTGGATGAATAAGAGAGGCAATTTGCACGTCTCTGAGGCATTGGCACATCCCATGATTGTTACCCTGTCCACCGCTAGCCACAAAGTATTGGCCAGGGTAAAATTGTTCGCATTATTCAATAGATGATTCATCTCAGCTGCATTATTGAATGGATACTTCAGGTAACAAACAACTGTATTATTCAATGTATGCTTCATCTAACCAACAACTGC
>NW_022732725.1:346-610 GCF_011630105.1 Anneissia japonica
AATGGATGCATCAGGGTAAGCAACAACTGCATTATTCAATGGATGCTTCATCTAACCAACAATTGCATTATTCAATGGATACTTCAACAGACCTACCAAGTCTCACGGCTACGGCGTGAGAATCACGCACCAGCGCCTCTTCTCACGCTCATCCGCCCATCAGTCATTTTCTTAACGCCTGTCGTCGATGAGGCCAAAAAAAAAAACACAGGGAACTGTCTCTTATAAAAGAATCATACAAGTAAAATTGTATTATCATTTATG
>NW_022732726.1:0-611 GCF_011630105.1 Anneissia japonica
CTGGACAAGTGAAAAAAGCCAACATTAGACATTCAACTGCATTGAATGACCGACATAGTCAGGAGGTTCAACTCTAACGGACCTATCTACTGGTCCACGGCGGCTCAGATACAATAAAGAGAAACATTTAACTATTGTGTATTATGAGTTGTCTTAAGAAATTTATCTGCTCTTTTCTTGAAACTTTGCATGCCGTTGTAAGATACTGTGCCTACGACATCATCAGGCAAACAGTTTCAAATTCGGATAGATGCTAGTAAAAAAAAACTTCTGTCAAGGGTACTTGTTTTTAATCGAGGTAGGGTGAGTGCGTGAGCTGGCATTAAAAGACTGCTTCTTGTGGTCCGAGGTCTATTTAGTGGCAGTGAGCATATCTTGGAGATCTTTTGGACATCCTTGAGATTACATCTTATAGAGTAAAGTTACTGCTGTAACATTACGGCTATGGAGCAAGTTTGAGATTGCAAAACACCTTGCTGTTTCTTTGTCTACGCCAATTATTTTAATGCCCTTTTTTGGATTGCGTCGAACTGCCCAAGTGTGGTTGATGAGGCATTCAAATGTGACTTTCCAGTTTCGGCCCATTTGTTGATCCTTGTAAGGTCCCGGTT
>NW_022732727.1:0-514 GCF_011630105.1 Anneissia japonica
ATAGGGAGTTTATCTCTATCATATCGTGATTTATTGTATATATGGCAAATATATTTGTAGAATTAACTACCACAGTAGATTTTCGACTGAACCTAATATTTTACTCTCATGAATATTTCATGAAAATCAAAGTCAAATATTTTCAACTTTTATTGGTTTTATTATACATTGCATTTATTACAAATTGCAGGTGTGACTAAAATATTTTTGAGAAAAATATTATGTTCCGTACAATGTCAACTGTGGTACATGCACCCATCACATACATATATATTTTATTATACAGTTACCTGGCCCATTGTTAAATATATAATGTAGGGGTCTTATGATTTTCATGGGCATTCACAAATGAATACAAAGAATGACTGACAGATGGTAATTAAAGATTATATGAATATTTACAACTTATTACTACAATATTATTAAATAATTCAAATATTCATAAATATTAAAATAATAGAAAAATGATAAATGCTAGTGCATTAGTTGTATGAGTGCATGCAAAGTTTTGAAA
>NW_022732728.1:0-930 GCF_011630105.1 Anneissia japonica
TTCATGAACGGAAGAAAACTGTTTGAAATAGGCATACGTCAGTATACCACCAGTTAGCATTACTGCAAATTGCCTAGTAACAGTGAATTCATTAAACACAAGTAGGTTCCCACGATCGGGAGAAACATGGGAAAAGCAGACACACCGGGTCAGTCACATCTTTAAACGCCGCCAACAACTCAGGAATGTAGACGTGCTAGTGTCTGATCTGATTCTTTGAACGCCGCCTTCAGGAATGTATACGCGCTGCTGCTTCGCAAGGAGGAGCCGACTGCCTTGTTCAGCATACAAACATGTGCCATGTTCGGCTTTATTTTAGCGAGATGTTGCTTTTTTTAAACGTTCACTTCTTACGTTTCATTTCAATTCAGTCATTGATCATCATAATAAATAATTAACTTTGTTGTTGCTATACCCTTTATGTTTGCTTTCTTTTGTGTGTTATAACTTTTTATTTTTTTTCAAAGACGTGCACACTCATTCTGAATGAATGGGTATGTTGTGGGCTTATTCACTGCAAACATCAACGTAACCATGGGTATTAATTTTATATATTTTGTCTTTTTTTTACGATGCTTGACTATCATAGGCATAATATTCTTTGTATTTTTTTTTAGTATGATTCAGTGTTTTAAGTTTTTTACATTTGTTATATTACAAGTAATTTGAATATAATTTTACCGTGTTCTTTTTTTTTCTTACAGATTCAGAAGTGAAAATCAAGTACATATTATTTGTATTTATCAATTTATGAATTATTCATAATAAAGGCCTATTAATTTCGATTATGAGTTAATTTGTTTAATCAAACATACTTTTATATCAGAATATTAAAATATATTATTTGTAATTCCATTTAAACTACAATATTTTAGAATTCATGTATTTTTTTTTTTATAAATATGATCATCAGATTGATGATATACTATT
>NW_022732729.1:0-639 GCF_011630105.1 Anneissia japonica
TCTATGGCAGCCATCTTGGATGGTACCCACACAGTTCTGCGTATTTCTAACATCGAATACATTGCTGTTAGCGCTCTAGTGTTCTTATTATTATCTCTATGGAGTAGTCGTACGAAGGTACCATATCCCCGACAGTTGGCTATGCAGCAATGTACCCTTTGAATACAAATTGAAGACAAGTGAAGATATAAAGGCAGTCGACTGTCGGGTATATAACGACTATCTAACTTTCCACAAAAACATTAGGCCTAAGCTAGGCCTAGTTCGTCAGTACAGTAGTTACTGCGATGCGAGGGTGGTAGATCGTTCAGTCAGTGTTATCGTCTA
Source organism: Anneissia japonica (assembly GCF_011630105.1). NCBI lineage: Eukaryota > Metazoa > Echinodermata > Crinoidea > Comatulida > Comatulidae > Anneissia > Anneissia japonica. The sequence goes on from NW_022732729.1 coordinate 328, forward strand.
ATACAATTTAATAATGTGTGTACAATTTAAGAATGCACCGGGTGGGTTGCTTTCTTTGTTATGCGGTAGTAGTATACGTAGCAGAGCAATCTAAGCCTAGCCTAGGGCCTAGATGGTATACGTTCTTGATCATCGACGATCGTAATGAAAACTTCGGGTGACGACGATTGGGCCCAACTGGTGTGGACGATCGGACCCAAGATAGCTTCAAATAAATTGTAGTCCTAGTAGGCCTTTGCCACCACCCCCACTCCTGATATCATTCCACTACTGTAAAATGAAATTAATGTATACCTAGCTAGGCCTAGGCCC
>NW_022732730.1:0-600 GCF_011630105.1 Anneissia japonica
ATACTTGTCATTGGTCAAAAGCTAAATATAACATGAGCAAGAAATTACAGTCCTACTTTTTTCGTAAGGGAATTGGAGTCATGTAGCTGGCTCTGTTTAGTAAGCCTATGAATTATACCATGCCTAGGCCTATCCTAGAAAGAACCAAAGTAATGTTTTATGTAATGTAATAATTACGCCTATCACCACCCACTTGTGAGTTTAAAGTAGCCAAATAAAAAAATATATCAAGCATTTTTCATTTTCATTTATTTATTAGACACAAAGGTCCTGGGACTTCTAAAGAAGCAATAGCCTCTGTGACTCAATGAGTCAGAAGTCCCAGCAAAACACCAAAAACATCAAAAATATTTACAATATATTAAGTTAAAATTTGTAAAAAGTAACAAAAAAATATTAAAATTATATCTACATCTGAATGCTAAAAAGATACGATTTGAACCTCTTTAAAAAAACTTTTAGGTTACAATTTACAGCATCGTCTTTAATTCGGTTTGGAAGGGATGACCAATACAGTAGTAGGAAGGGATGACCAAAGCAGTAGAAATATGCTCCCTCAGGGAGCCTATTTTTTATCATTTTGACAAAAACAAACATACA
>NW_022732731.1:0-560 GCF_011630105.1 Anneissia japonica
AGTTTTGATAACCAACTGTTGTTGCGGCAGTTGGCATAACCAACTGCCGCATTGCATGAAGGTGATGCTAGCAGCACTAAAATGTTGTGTACAACCTTTCATCATAATACTCCTAAGGTAATTACACTCGACCATCATCTATACCACGAATTAAGTGACACTTGGATTCGAAGACCTGCAGGACCACACCCATTCACTGAACTAACACTACAGGCTATTCCGGAAAATTATGAAGCACTTGGATATCGCCTTTTGCAAGCTACTCCAAAGGTCAGGGTCTCAGTTATGGCTGATACCGGGAGTTAAAGTTGTTTAGCAGGTGTCGGAATACTTCGCCGGCTAGGAATGAATACCAGACCTTATACCAGTGTCTATGCAAATGAAAACTGCTAATAACCTCGGAATTAAAATACTTGGTGCTGCAGTTCTCTGATATAGCGGCGTAGATACATCAGGTGATACAGTATACAGTAACTACCAGGCAAATAACTTACTTAACCGACAGCTCAGATAAGTTATTCTTAAGTCGAGAGGCATGCCTGGCGCTTGGCGTACAGTAC
>NW_022732732.1:0-683 GCF_011630105.1 Anneissia japonica
CACTGCAGACCCACCCAGACACATACGTTTTTAAATATATCTGCTTTTATAGCATTGTTTAGACCCATAAAGCACAAAAATCCTCTTACTCTGGGGGTTTTGCCGACCCCACCAGGGCTTCGACCGTGGACCTCACTCCCGAACCCCCCCCCCCACTTCTTGGAAGAACCTGGCTACGGGCCTGGACAAATTATCAAATGTGAACCATACTTCAAAATTGCAAATATAAATATTATATTTTGTCGAAGCTTTTCTATTTTTGATTTATTTTGACATCATCTTTCCAAGCTCCGACTCTCGTAAATGCCCATCATAAACGCTCAACAAATAGGCCTAGGCCCATTTAGATACAACAGAAAAGACAAACTGAAACTATCTGCATTCATAAAATTGTTTATGTAATTTGTTCGTCCCAGTATGTAATATCATTGCCTGTTCTCTCCAGGAAGCCATACACGTCACGATGTAAGTCAATAAAGTGAATAAGGCTAGCCCCGGACCGGCGAGCTAAAATGAATGACAGCGCGCTACATACAGCAACCTTCTATCATGGAGGAAGAAACGATATATATCGCTTGGCATTTATGGTTTTTTTTACATTACGTTTAATGTTCCCTAGGTGATTTTAATAATAAATGTGGTCAGATATGGAGGCAAGCAATGTGATAGCTTGCATCAATGCG
>NW_022732733.1:0-568 GCF_011630105.1 Anneissia japonica
ATATATAAATGTTGACGCACGCGTACGCGCACGTAAAGTCACGCGAACTGAAAATTAAGGTACCTGACATTCAACCTTGACCTGAAGATTATACTCACTTAATATGATTCAGAAATGACGAATGGTTAAGATGATATGGGCTCAACAACGTTTTGAGGAAAGAAAGATGTGGGGGTCAGAAAAAAACAATTTTTTTGACCATGATGACGTCATCAAAATCTTTAAAAAAGAAGTCAAATATATGAAAGAAAATTGTCTCAGCTATAACATACTCAAAGTTGGAAGACGATCGATCAAGGATAAGCGAGATACGCTCAAATGCGTATTTTCCAAAATGACGTCATAGCTATAAATCACTTTCTTTGAATTCAGACGCCAATATCGATCTGCCATTATGATCTCTAAAATCATATTTACAACTCATGTGCTTTCAGAATATGTAATAAAAAATGGGGGTCACCTTTCAACCTAAGGAGCTATAACTGATTAAAAATAGGTCTGATTTTTAGAATAATTTCACTGTATAGCGGCACAAATACGCACAAAGATACCTATGTTTGATGCGCAC
>NW_022732734.1:0-569 GCF_011630105.1 Anneissia japonica
AAATTCCACAGCTAGTGGCGACTTCACAGACCTTAACATTTAAATTCGAAAAGTGTAATATTAATGAAAATAAAGTGTGGAAGTGTAAATAGAACACTATTGCCAACCATTAAAAAAAGTAAGAGTATGGGGAATTAAGGATGCATTTTTCTTGGATGAATACTAAATGGAGTGTCTCTAAGAAAGGGACATGGAAGGAGATGGGGTTAAGTATTAAACAATTCTTTCTAATATTTATTAACATTTTAGGCAATGATTACATACCTTAGAATAACTCATTCGCACTGCTGTCCTACCGTTCTCCTGCAAAATATGCTGGAATTCAAGCCATTTGAGCGGGACGGTTTTGGGCATTGCTTTCAGAAATCCACCAACATCTTGTTTAAGTGTTGTCAGCATCTCGCTTTGCGTTGGAAACTTGTTGTCGATAGCGTACATTTTCCTCACCACGTGACATTCATATGGAGTGCCTTCGATTTCTTCAAATATTATACCAAACTGTTTTTCAATCTGAATAACAATATATGAGCATTACACAATATTCAAAATGTTAATAATCAATTAATTAT
>NW_022732735.1:0-446 GCF_011630105.1 Anneissia japonica
GCAGTGGCTGTGAAAACTGATATCATGTTACCTGTTGCCCCACTGTCGACTGTGATTCGAACGGTGTGATGTTGGTGAAACGCGTCTAGATATGGGGACTGCCTGACCTGAACTCTCAGAGCAGAAGGCTCTAATGCGTCACTAACTGGGTCATCGACAGGATCTGCACTATCATCGATAATGTCAACGATCTGTCGGGCTTTGGCAATGTACCTCCTATCTGACTCGGGCAAATGTGGACATTGACTAAGAAAGTGTCGATCGTCTGAACGACCGCACTGTTTACAGATAGGACACGTTTTGGGTTGTTGAAAACGCGAAGGCTGGAACGGTCGGCGAGACCTTTGGGAATGAGGTATGCTTGCTGGGCGTGCTGCTGCTGCACGCAAGACGCGTGTGTCATCGGCTGTACGTAACTCTTCTAGAAGGGAATCAATAGCTTGTGA
>NW_022732735.1:555-884 GCF_011630105.1 Anneissia japonica
ACCATATTTTCCAGGGAGGGGGAAAGCTCCTCGTCTTCTTCAACTACCTGGTTATGATGGGAAATACCGCCACCTTGCTTTAACAAATTATCATGAATAAATGCAAGAAGACGCTGATATAAGTCCTCCGGCCGTTCATTATCTTCTAGGTGGATGTCCACAAAATCAATAAAATGTCCACCGGTGGACTGAAACCCATAATGTAACCTGATGGTTTGCCATATTTGAGACAAGGAAGTGGAACTTTTAACAATGGTGTTGCGGGAAATCACAGGACAATAATTTGCAATTTGCCCCAGCATAAGCTCCAGGATAGTGACCTTTTGGTG
>NW_022732736.1:0-1591 GCF_011630105.1 Anneissia japonica
AGAAAAACCATATGAGAATTTCTACCTCTCCAAGTGGCACCTATCTCAATTATAGCCTGGTCTAATTAGCATAATCCAGCAACCAACTTGTTACTCTTAACAAAATATGACTAACTCTCATAATCAATACCTTACTAGTTTCATAATAATCATTACATTAACACATCATACAGTATATTGAATAATACAAACTTCAGTCAGAAGCAGATACTTAAATATCACAACTATTATGAAATACGCATAAAACTCACAAATTAAAAGATCAAATAACAAAATTAACTATTTATATAATAACAATAATCAATAAAACGATCACACTATCATCAGAATCATCGTAATAGTATACATCGTACGACGACCCGATAATTACATGGGCGCCGCCATCTTGGATTAATGTTTATATAGAGCGCCCTCTCCAGCACGAGAGTTCGTGGCAACTAATATTAAAACGTCAGTTGAGCATGTGGAAAAGCTTATCTACAGCTTAATCCAGAACCAAGCACAAGGCTGGCAATAACTAATAATTAGCGTAGGTTATCATATTACAAGCCCACATTACGAATTCGTTCTACCGCAGACATTATTATAGAACATTATAACAACAATTATCAGTGAAGCAAGTTGACATTTTACTAAGCATTCATGGTAAATCAAATGGTAATGGTAATGGTGGGATATTTGTAGTGCGCCTTCCACAATAAAATTGTCTCAAGGTGCCGAACTATTTGTCTAAATCAGTGCATAATCTTTAACATCCAACAGCACACCGGGAGACAATCCCCCTACTCTTTTCCAAAGAGTATACTGCAATCTTTAAAGTTTACATGAGCACCATAATGCAAATGGACCAACAGCTTAAATGTCTCATCCGGAAGACGGTGTGCTATCGTAACTTGTATTTCAGCCCTCCAGGTGAAATACAAGGAGAGCAGCGATAGGAATTGAACTGGGGACCTAGAGATCTTCAAGGCTCAGCACACACACAGATAATCATAAACTGTTCAAACATGATTAAAATTAAGATGTAAAATAATGCCTGCCTAATTATTAACAATGCTATTCATGTTTCTTTTTTAGCTCAAAAATAAATAAAATTCTGATTTAAAACAACCCTGGTAAAGAATAAATAATATTTAGCCTTGTATAGTGCATTAGCAAAAAAAGCCTCAATGAGCTTTGGTGATTATATCAATTAATTTCAGCCTATAAAAGCAAACATACTCCTTTAAAAGCATATTTGGCTGTTGGCTCTGAGTCACAGCTGACATGCAATTCAAAGAACTTAACAATAGGCCCCTAAGATCATAAATGAATGAATGGTTAGCATAACAATAATTTATCTATTGATGATTCTTCTATAATGGTAAGGAAATTATTAACAGAACAAATTTATCTCAATATTAGGAAATGAGTTCGCATCAGAAAATTAGTGATGTTTTGTCCTACCTGACATGTAATTGTACTGAATACTCAGTACATCCTCAAACAAAATACTGGCAAAAAAAAATATAAATATCTGTTCAAGATTGTGGGTTCGATTCCCACCCGAATCACTTGCAAATTTTTTTCGCTAGTATTTGGGGACATACTG
>NW_022732737.1:0-811 GCF_011630105.1 Anneissia japonica
ATTATTTTATTGAGTGACATCAATTATCAGACCTTTGACTTTGATATATTGACCTTTGACCTATTTAACTGACCTTTATTATTGGTTTTTACTCAAAAAAAATATTATCAGCATGTCCCTTTTCTAAATTTTGCATAAATAAAAGCCTATAATTATATAATATGATAGGGTGATAATAACTGATGTTTTTATGGCCTAATTGCTAAATTTCTATCAGTTTTATATACATTTTCGGTGCAAAACTAGGAGTTTATTGATGAATAAGCAAGTAGCCTACTCGGTTGCGAGTGTGGGGCAAAAAGTGGTACTGAAGCCCAATAGTGCCGCGCTGCCATAAACATCTATCTAAGACTAGACCTTTTGCAGGGTATGTTTTTACTTTTTTTACAAAGTATTCATTGTCTTAGGCATGTAAATAGAAATGGATGGTGGAGTGTCAAAATAATAATTTCAAACCTTCAAAACATTTATTGTATTATTATCAATATCAACCGTACATAAAGGGAACACAAGCTTCTGTTTACAATCACCATCGCTAGCCTAGCCTATGCCTGCCTGCTGTGCGAAAGCCTGTAAATAAGAGTTACTATATATACTGTACTATAATATAATTTTATGACCATATATTTTATTGTTTGGTTTAATATTATTAACCTATGAAACATCTATGTCGCTGTCAGCAGACAAATCTAAGGTCAATTTATCATTGAAAAAGTCTTCCCTTTCTATAAGACGTTCAGCGCTTTCTGTGGTGTCATTGTGCAAAGTCAGGCGATTCAAAACTTCGCTTCTTCTCAACAGTTTGACTTTT
>NW_022732738.1:0-518 GCF_011630105.1 Anneissia japonica
TTGAATGAATAAATAAATCAAGATAGCCGTTACACCGTTAAATTCTATAATTATCATCAAAGAAATGTAAATATTGTTCTAATGAAGGTCATGATAATACATCGTGTAGAATACCTCTCAACAAAATAAAGAATTGTGTAATAAAATGCTTTTGACGGGATTATAACTATTATACACAGAAGCTTCAGTGTTGATTAAATTCAAATAGCCGTCAGATACAATCCATTACATAGGTACGGCTAGAAACAAAAAATAACGTATAATATAAATCAAGGCAGCCGTTAACACAGTTAAGTTATATAAAAAATCATCAAAAAAGATAAATACAATGATCGAATAAATGACATGAATATTCAGTATTTCATTATAATAATTAATAAATTGTTTTATTTATTATGATGTATTATGTGATCTGAACAATTTTGACGTTTCATGTAATTGTAAATAAATGACCTCCTGTTAACAATAGAAAAAAAAACATAAATAAAATACAAAAAAAAAAACAAAAAAAAAAAAAA
>NW_022732739.1:0-1384 GCF_011630105.1 Anneissia japonica
AAATACGATGAGATGACAACTTGAAATGTATTAGTATATATATATAGTATATATATATATATAATATATATATATATATATATATATACATATATATCATTTGTGTTCCACGTTTGTTCCGACAGAATAGAGAAAAAATGAAACAGCTTCAATAGTAGACTTTAAGAACACTGATTTATTAGTAACTCGGATATTTCTGCCACTCATGTGGCCTTCATCAGCGAGAATCCATATACAGTAGTAAATATATATTTATAAACATATACATAGTATATATAGTATAGTATATATATAATATATATATTTTCATATATATATAATTTGACATAATACACATAATTCATTCAAGACGAACATTTGGTCTTCCTCTTACACCATGCACTTCCAGATCACATGGTTTTTGACAGGTTCATCATCTTCCCAGCACATGACCCATCCATCTCAATCCATTTCTCTTTACCACTTCACTTCTACAATTAGTTCAGTGGCATATCCAAGCCTTAAAGATCTTGAATTTCATTCTCATTGTGAACCATCTACCTGCTAGGATCGAAATCAGCTCATTAAACTTCATCCACCCCAATATGCATCTTATTACCACTGCAATCTCACATCCACCACCACAGTTGATTGTGTCCCCAAGATAACAAAACCTATCAACCTTCTGATCGTCTCCATGTACATCCCAACCTGCTTCTCCGCCAATCCATTACTAGTCTCTCTGCATTTCTTAGTCAAAACTCTGGGCCATGCTGCTGGTAATATTCTTCACTCCAGTACATCTCGCATGAACCCACTTTTGACATGTGCATCTGATAGAGTTCAGTATTTAAATAAAAGAACAATCGCATTAACATTTGTCTCTATGCGCTTTCCACTACAACAGAAAAAGGAAAAAAAAACAGTATAAATGTTTAAAACGGAAAAGAAAGTGCTAGAAAATAAAAACATAACACACGCACTGAAACCTTCAAAATGTTATAAGCTCAGCGGCGCTTATTTGAGCATTTACGGTAAATCCACTACGAGGTTCAATGTTCCAATAGTACAGTATATACAGTACTTTACTGTTAAAACTTAATACAATGTTAATTATGAAAGCAATAGCCATTCTTGTATAACCACCAAATAAGAGAAAATAAAATAATATTACAAGAGTACTATCATTCTGGCTACATACTGTTACAAGTTATTTTAATACAAAAGACATCAGGGGGAAAGGCACACTTTTTCTGGACCTTTTTAAAGAAGTGAATCTATCATGGGAATACTAGAAATTCTTCAGTCTTTTGAAAACCGGGAACCCACACTAAACATATCATGTATATATAATGTTGTATTACAACCACACACAACATACCATGTATATATAATGTTGCATTAA
>NW_022732740.1:0-673 GCF_011630105.1 Anneissia japonica
AAGAATCCCTTTACATAAAATGGAACAATCCTGATCTTAATTTGCAAATTAAACATGTTAACTTATTATTGCTTATTTAAATATACACGTAAGCAATAGTTATTATGCAAGCCCTTGTTACCTTGCATTTAACTATAGCTTCACAACCTTTTGTCAAACAAATCAATGTACCTGATTATATATTCTACATAATAATTAGCTACACTTGGTCCATGTTACAGACTTACTATTGCTTTACTAACCTTTGGTTAAACAAATCATGGTATTCAATTATATATTCAGAATAATAATTAGCTACATTTAGTCCAGATTTTAGACTTACTATAGTTGGTCAAACTTATTGTCAAACAAATCAATCTATCTATTTAATATTCAGCATAACAATTACTTATATATATATAGTCTACATGAAAAGTATTTGGTTCATTTCTGTTGTGTTTTTTGTTAACTGATGATGGGTTGAAGGTAACCCGAAACATGTCTTCCATTAAATCTTTTGTGTTATTTTTAAAATGCGTTGTATTTGGTTCTATTATCAAGGATTTCAGTTCAAGAAGATTACCAGTTTCTTTATTAAGAAAATATGAAAAGATTACTCTTCATTTGAACAAAGCCGAATTGGATTTTAATTTTTTACATAATTGCAAGGCATTCGGAGTTTTTCCTAAACATA
>NW_022732741.1:0-816 GCF_011630105.1 Anneissia japonica
AACAATTAAAGGTAGGCCTGTAAATATGAAACAGATTAAAATAAATAAGAAAAGAATAAATAGTACTAAAATTATGGATAAATGTGACCGAAAACTGAGAGAAAGAAAAAAATTGCGGCAGAAAGAAAATTCACTGATAAATCAAAATTCCTTATTGAGACCATTTGTGTGTGTATGTTTTCAGCTTCAAAATCCATTCCAGTTCATCTTTTTGTCTGTGTTCAGTAGAGCAGAAGTTGCTGGCTATGAGCTCTGACCTTCTCACCTACAAACCTAAAATTAATACTGCACGGGTCCCCATTTCTTTTCTTTTTTTTTATAACCCTGATATTCACAAACTATCTAAAATAATAAAACAGGAGTAGGCCTTCAAACAAAATGATACCATAATCCAACCTCTTTTATCTGATCCAATCCCATCCTACCTACTAGGCAGCCTCCACTCTTGCACCATCTAAAATTTACCCTGAAAACTAAGACGAGAGAACTCATTTGTCCCTTAATTATCATTTGTGCAACTCTTCCATAACATACGGCCGAAACGTAAGGTGGTGGTCAGACAAAAATTTAGCAATGCCCAAATTAAATTCATTGACTGTTTTAGATTCAACTACATGATTTGGTGGTGTACGGTAAGAATGGCCCCGGAAAAAATGGCCCCGGAAAAAATGGCCCCGGAAATAATGGCCCCGGAAATAATGGCCCCGGAAATAATGGCCCCGGTAAAAATGGCCCCGGTAAAAATGGCCCTATATGACAGGTAGGTAAAAATGGCCCCAATAATCAAATTCTGAATTAAAACTGATTTTCTTGAGT
>NW_022732742.1:0-1804 GCF_011630105.1 Anneissia japonica
TTATTTGATTTGCTTATATTTCTATGCCGTATAATAATAATAATAATAATAATAATAATAATAATAATAATAATAATAATAATAATAATAATAATAATAATAATAATAATAATTTATTATTATTATTTGGCGAGATTTATGTGAGTAAAATACCATAAAGATTACCATAATATATTTTTTTTAAATATGGAACAAAGTACCTAACAGAATATTTAAAAGACTGAAGGCATATTGATATTATAAAGAAACGTTTAGAAATCAAGTTCTCAGAACTGTGGATTGAATGAGTTCACTGATTATATCTCTGATTTCAATTCAGTTGTTACAAAGTAGGTATACCGGTAAGATTTATTTTACAAGACAGTTAAGGTTGGTTTCCATACAATCGTTTCACAATCGGGTCAGCTAAATACACACTAAAACCTGTTTTCCACTAGGCGAATTTATTCGCGCGAATCGAAAGCGTCGGTTGATGTACATGCGCATTCACATTCCTATCGGAGTTCTTGCGAAGGGAAAAAATGTGCAACCAATCAGAGCTCTGGAAGTGAACCGACGACGCTTTGATTCGCGCGAATAAATTCGCCTAGTGGAGAACAAGCTTTAGGAGCTTTCTATTTGTGCGACGACATTGCAGGTTGAGATCCATGGCTAAATGGAAAAAAAGGATTAGCCTTTATCTGGTGCTTAATCTCTTAGGTTTTCACACCTACACATAAGCAATCCTTGACTGATGCACATTTATTTTATAATTTTATGCCATAAATTATAATAGTGAGCTACAAATAATGTTGTATTTCATGATTTTGATCATTTTCACGCTTTTCCCGTTAAATTTGGTACTTAGTACTTACGAAGATATTATATTAATCACAGTTTTTGGTAATGTTTTGGTCAGCTATTCAATATAATACCTTACACCCCTCTGCCGATAGCCATTCAAGCAAGGCATTACTTGTCAGCCATAGAATGGTACAATGGAATAGAAACGCATTTGCCACTAAATTTTAAAATGTTCAATGCAAATTAATGTGCAACTAACTTACCAATTCTGAGATTATTGTTTTCGAGTTACGTCCTCATGTTGCTACTTTCATCCCTCAATATCGCTAAGCATAGTGTTATATGAATGTTGGATCTAGTAACTGCATCATGAAACAAATTAAAACAGCAACAGGTATATAGTAAACAAGAGAAACGTTTTATTTATTGTATAGTCTTCTGTGTACCTATAGTATCACTACTTAAATAAATCAAAACAAAATCGATAGACCTGTCCGTGTCAAAGGCTATATAATTATTGCTTCATAACGGCTATATAAAAATCAATTGACTAACTATAATTTTTTTTTAATTAGGAAAAACAGTAATCTATGTGTGCAGATAATATTTAACACTATTATATACGTACGGGTCATAATAATATACAAAAGGAATAAATCGTTTATAGTAGAAATTGTGCACTCTTGAGTTTGTAAAAATATTGGCCTATAAGTTTACACGCTTTTAATTTTAACTACAGTGCGTAGGAACATTGTTTTCACAATAAATTTAGCCTCAGATAACCGTTGCACCCATAAAATCGATGTAGTAGTTTACTGAGATGGTTACGGCATGTACAAACAATTGCGTTTTTACTCAGACAAAATCCTGACAGTCATGTGTAATTGTTAGTCTTTCCATTCGCTTTGAAAATTGGGGTTTTAATTATAGAAGATTGGTGAAAAGTGGGGGCGACAATTGATATGATGTCCCCTACTTCGAAAAGTGGGGACGTGTCCCCCTGTCCCTACCGATCGACGCC
>NW_022732743.1:0-2263 GCF_011630105.1 Anneissia japonica
CGTAATACATAAATTACATAAAATTAAATACATTTTAAGGCACTATTTTTGTCAGATTTCCTCCTCAGAAATCTATTAAATTCGGTTGGGTTAAATGCCAAAATGCGTTGATGTAGCTGCTGCAACTTTATGGAAGAGTTTTTGTTCCATAGGAGTTTAATCCAATGACCGGGGGTAGTAATGTGAAGCGCTTAGAGGCCTTGTTGGCATTAAGCGCTATTTAAATATAACGTATTAAAAAGAGATTACACAGATTGCCTCTCATGAGCAGGCCATAATAATAATGATAATGCAAATGACGATGATAATGTTAATGCTAATGATGGAGATGACGTTGATGGTGGTAATAAAAACGATGATGATTTATCAATCAATTAATAACCAATCAATCGATCTATCATTCAATCAATTTTACACCTCCCTCAGGAGAAAACATTCAAATTCAATAAATTATGTTATAATACATACAGCAAAAAAAAAAAAAAAATCGTAACAAATTGATTATATAAAATTTATGAATTATATAATCTATTCAAAAAGGTCGTGAAATTAAATGGGGAACAGCGTTAACTAATGGCAAGCTTAACACTGAGGCTTAGGGAGTGGCTTGGTCGTGAGAAAGTAAAAAGAAACCCTGTTCCGTGACAGGAATTGAACCCAGGACGCTGCGATTGGAGGGCATACATCTTAATCATCAGGCTTTTTTTAGATCCACTCCATATATATATCTGTAAATATTTTAAAAATTATGATGATTATGATAATTATGATGAGGATGAGAAGATTGTGGTGTTGGCATCGATGGTAACTATGGTGATGACAATGGTGATAATGATGATCATGCTGGTAGTGGCACAGATGGTGATGATGATTATGACGATGATTACAACTCACTATATTGTTTAAAAAATTAAAACATTTTCCCATAATTCCAACGTCTTTTTTAATATCATATAAGCCTAATATTCTGTAAATGTTTCAAAACAGAAAGCTGTATAAAAAACGTGACGAACTTCAATCAACCACGGCCATTCCACGATGACGCATTTTGAAGTCATATAGCAGAATATATGTATAATATATATGTTGGTGATACCAACACTTTGCTAAAATCCCCATATCAACTTCCAGTATCGATCGAACAACCATTATTGCATAGTGATATATAATTCGTTAACAAAGCCGAACATGCAGATAAGTTTTGTTATCAACTATGTCAGACAAATTATTGTTACCGAAAGATTGCTGGATATCTTCTGTACACAGAAACCAAACAATGACACCCGACACACCGAACAAATATAAAAGATATACACAGCAACACAGGAACGAAGAGAGCGTCGTTATATCAATGCAAAATGGATCCATCAGCCTCTAACCTGCGGGCTATGAATTAACGTTTAAAACAAGAAACACAGACATTTCCCGATATTTTTATGTTTTTATGATACAGAAAATGTATTTCAGTAATTAAAATAACTCACAATTTTTATAGACAATGGATATCATTTATTCATTCAACATTTTATTTCAGAATTCAGTTTCCATAGTACAAACCACCAATAATTAATAGTATTTTTACTAAACTGCAAAATGAAAATTAACTAACTACACTCGAGCTTATTCTTATTTACTGATGGAGTGTGTTTCGGCCCCTTGCCCACCAGCCTTTTGGCATCCCTGACCCTTTGTAAACTGGCCATTTGCTGGGAAAAAATGAGTCTAGTGTAGCAACGATTCTAGTGCTTCACAAGAACGGATGGCACTGGGCCAACTGGGCCAAGAAACCCCCCCCCCCCCCACCAAAGGTAATAATAAGCGAGGTTCCATTGCTGAACAATAAAAATTAGGCGAAGAAATAGGTTATCATTGAAACTAAAATTGGGACTCCGTTTTATGACAAACAAACATACATACTGGTATAACTATTTTGATGCAAACCCTTTCGCGCTCTAATTTTAAATATATATCACTTTATTTATTTCAAAATCACATAAAATATAACATATGGTAGCCAAAGGCCAAATTGCATGTTATTTACAAAAGAGATAATTACAATAATTTTTAAATATTTGAAATTCACAATGATAATACAAAAATACAATAATAATAATAATAATGATAATAATAATAATAATAATAATAATAATAATAATAATTCTATATTAAATTTCGAAGCCACAGCTAAACTACTACTATTAAATCCTTTCCGAGCCACTGGGGCTCATAGGGCTGGAGCTTATCCCCAGTTTCTGTAGTGTGA
>NW_022732744.1:0-820 GCF_011630105.1 Anneissia japonica
GTATCTTTGTTCACAATAAAATCATATATACATGAAATAATACAATGCAGTTGAGAAACTGAATTGCGAAATTAAGTTGTTTAAATGCTGATGAAAATCATAATATTTCACAAGAAATACTGTAGTTGAAAATCACTTTCACTGGGCAGAATACTATAAACATTCCTTTAAATGGAAAGGTGCTAACCTTTTTTGCCACCCTGGCTAAAGATTGTGAATAAATAAATACATAGCCTTTCTATTATTCTATACTAATAATAGTATATTTTAAAATAATTTAGAATAAATCTTACCCATGTGATAGGACTAAGGTCTTCAAGAGTAGCCTCTGGTCCAGGTGTTGGTAATGTTGTTCCATTTATGAATAGTGATAATTCATGATCTATCATAAAGGAATGCTAGCTCAATTAAAAAAATGTAATGCATTAAAAAAATATCAGATACTTAAAAATCTTTATCAAGGCCCTTTTTTGATTCAGGGTAAGAAATCATGGTGTGTCTGAAAATGGTGACTTACTTTGTGCATCATACCGCATGGCAACATGAGTCCACTGATTCTCACCAATGACTGTGCTTGAATTTGATAAAACACTGCTTCCTAGTTGAGCATTGAGTGTCCTTTAAGATAATTATACGTATTCAATATACCTGTATTAATATATATTTATTTTCCTACTGGGAAAACGCTACTGTTTCTGTACTGATTTTACATGCAAGTGTAAAAAACAAAATCAAACTGTTTAAAACACCAAATTAAACTGAAAGCAAATCAAACTCACCCATTTTCTATGTAAAAACAGAGCTCCCTAGTCAGTGTACA
>NW_022732745.1:0-2500 GCF_011630105.1 Anneissia japonica
AATAACAATAATAATAATATTAAATAATAATAATAATAACAATAATAATAATAATAATAATAATAATAATAATATTAAATATATTGCCTCTCAATGGTCTTAAATTGCAGGCGAACGATGCAGTGATGTTTGGTTCTTCTGCTCAGTCTGTTTCTCTAATCTGTAGTTTGGTTACAATAGGAGTTGCTTTTTGTTGTTGTTTTTCTAGCGCATTGAGACTTCGGTATAATGCGCTATACCAAATCCCACTACATTACATTACATTACATTACATATATTATTATTATTTAATATTATTATTATTATTTCATATTATTATTATTATTATTATAATAATAATAATAATAATAATAATAATAATAATAATAATAATAATAATAATAACATTAAATAATAATAATAATATTAAATAATAATAATATATATTTTTTAACCATGGAAACTTAAAAATTGAACAGTAAAATTTAAATACAAAATATTAATGCTGTTCTTCACTAATTCCATGGATACAACAACATGGAGAACAATACGAAAAAGACGATATAAAATAGAACCATTATTAACATTAGAAAAATTAGCAAATTAAATGGATTAATATACCCTGGCCTAGTAGACGGTGGCCTAGCCTAGGATAGCATTGTATCTTAATGCTAAACAAACATTTAGGCCTAGGCCTATAGACTTAATAGGAGGCTACTACTACTATTACTAATACTAAGCCTATAATAATAGTAATTTACATCATACATAAGACATAGGCCGCTCGACTCCACCAGCCAGGCCTTGCATTTCACAGCAGCCTTCTATAGACAAGTGTCACAGTCAGACAGGCCTTAATCAAGTGCCAAGGTCTGTGACCTAAATAACACGTAAAAGTTTCAAATAATGTGTCTGGGCCTAGCCTAGCTCTTAGTAGGGCATCGAATTGGCTCCACAAAAAAAAACCCGTCGAAGTATCAAAAACTAAAACCACATGAGGCCTAGGGCCTATAATATTTCACGAAAAATGTAAATTAGTATTTTTTGAATTGTTATCATTTAATTATTTATTATTATTTATTATGTCTTGGCTATTAACAATGATAATGAAATTGTGATAAATGCTTGTGATGATGGATTAATAAATTTGAAGATGGTGAATTGTCATTTAGTGTTTATAATGAATAATGTGTTGTTTCCTATACGTACATCGTCTTGCAAATTGACATTGCGTGCAGAAATCATCAGAGATTCTCTCATTTCCTGTGCATAGCCGAGTATTGCAATTTGATGTAGGATACACTCACCGTCGACCTACACAATGAACAAGGAATATGAAAACAGAGAATACAACACATCATCTCTTTAATAAAATATTTTTTAGGTAATTTAATTTTATGGAGTATCTAATTAAAATTGCAATTATTGAATTCAGTGCTCAATACAGATCAAAACAAGATCAAACACGATTGTGAAATTTTCATGTAAAGCTGATTTTCAGCAAACTATAAACCAATTTTTTTACATTCATTGCTGTATCACACAACATGGACGCCCTATGTTTTGTACATGTTAAAATCATCATTAAAAAAAACAAACAATTAGGTATTGTATTTTTTTATGGAAAATTAAATTAAAAGTGTAATTATTCAATCCAGTGTTCAATGTGGACCAAAACAACACCAAACATGAATGGAAATTTAACCTGATTTCCAGCAATTTTAGAAGTTTTTTTTGGCCCATGATGAACTGCTGCCACTCCGCCAAGCAATGTAAAGAAGTGTTATTTTTACACGTTAACGATGCGGACATTTAAACAATAAATGATCAATATTGATCGTAAAATACAATAAAATATCATATTTATATTGTGGATAAATGATGAAAATATGTAAGTGTAATAAATTGTTGTTGTTAGGTAAGAATTGATGTAGAGTGGTGTATGGTATGTTGTGTATAGATGCTGTGTTGTATGTATTTTGTGTGTTGATGTCGTAATTGTAATGATACATAATTCTACTCACCTCGTCCACCCAGTCCACAGCTTCTGCCGTCGCTGATTTCAAACTCTCAGCGACGACATCACGTGGTGCGCTGAAGGACACAATCAGATATAATAACGACCAGCCGCCCTACGAAAACAACAAAATACGATGATAACAAAACACATTCAACTATCACACATACACAAAATATCACATATAAACACAACTTAATCACATCATAATTACATTAAATAATCACAATCAATTAAATATTCAAATATTATTACAAATTAACTAACAATTTAAAGCTAAATCGTTTAAATTCGTAAATTTTAGCATTTTTTTCTGAACGCTTTTCACTATTCTTTTGCATTGAAATTTTTTTAGTTCATTTAGGGTTTTGTTCAGATCATAATTTTTTATGAATTTTGTATTTTTAACACTCTAGATATATTTCTTTTGTATAAAGGTTTGAAAAGAATACAGACAATGATATGTTTTATCCACTAGCTAACATTTTTCTTTATCATTAGGCC
>NW_022732745.1:5570-7904 GCF_011630105.1 Anneissia japonica
TTTAATTGATTTTAATTAAATTTTAAGATGAAAAATCTTTTAAAACGATTTTGAAATAAAATACTGTATTTATAAACGTTTATTAATTTTCAAGACAAAAATGCTAACTTATATTATTATATATATGTATATATAATTATATATATATATAATTATATATACATATATATAATAATATAAGTTAGCATTTTTGTCTTGAAAATTAATAAACGTTTATAAATACAGTATTTTATTTCAAAATCGTTTTAAAAGATTTTTCATTTTAAAATTTAATTAAAATCAATTAAAAATTAGATTTAATATAATGTTGCAAATTTAATAGCATTGAACTGCACAATTTAAAAATATGTAAATGTTAAGACAAACAACACTTTACATAATAACATGTTTTATTGACACACGAGCTTTCGACCACACAGTATTCTTCATCAGGTGAATGAAGATCACATTCGTAATCAAGACCACTGTGTGGTCGAAAGATAAAATTTGTTAGCATGTAAAGTGAAGTTTGTCTTCAATTTTCTGTTTATCATCTAGACTAACACGGCTACAATTTCTACTTCACCATGATGCAAAATATGCATGTACGAAGTTGCCGGTTATAAGCCTATATATAAACATAACTAATTATAATTTGTATTGCTCCCGCTTGCGTAATTGTTATTGACCGGCATGGATATTCTACGAGGTATTCCCATTCGTTATCCCAATTTTAACTGTTATGTGTCGTAATGAAGGTTTAATTTAAAATCGCTTGAGCATAAAATTTGTAACAACATTCCTCTAGCAATTCAAGAATGCTAGTGTCTTAGCATTTTCAAAATAAATTACAAGAAGCATTTTCTTTTACCTTCATTATTTTTCATATATTTATTGGTTATAAAGGAAAGAATTATAAATTATTTTTTTATATTTAAGAAAAAATGGAAAACAGAGAGCGAAAGTTTGGATGAAAATTAGAAGGTAAAAGAAGGAAAGGAAGGCCAAGAACAAGTTAGATAGGCCTGAGCAACATCAAGGAGTGGACAAGGATGAAGTACGGAGATTGAGAAGAATTGAGGATCAGTATAGAGAAGAATGGAGATCGTCGACAGTGGTGTAACGCCCGTGAGGTCTGAGGGCGCATCCCTGGATCCCCATTCAGAATGGTGCCCGGAGGGGCCTCGCCGTCCTCCTACTACTATCTAGCATTTTAGTAACGCGCCTTCAGTGTCAGTCCCATTCCAAATGGACCCGGGGGAGGCCACTGGGTCCCTATCTCACTGTTACCCAGCACTTTACAACAACGCCTTGAGACGTAACAGTAACAGTAAGTAATAGTAACTTTATTGCTATCATCAAAACAATCATGATACAGTCAAATACAAAATAGAGTAACAGAAAATGTATAAGCGTACTGTATGTCGAACGTGCGACGTAGCTTCCTCAAATCGTCCACAATTAGTTACGGTATATAGTGACTAGTTCAAATTATTATTTGCCATAGACAGACTCTTTTAAAAAAATACATTTTTAATATATTTTCCTAATAGGAGAGGGTGTCAAAATCGGATGACACCATATGATACAGGTCAAAATTGGAGATGGCATTTTGCAGGTAATTGAATAGCAATTCTCTCAGGTCATTGTAAGCATTACATTTGATAATAAAATGAGATTCATCCTCGACTTCTCCTGGATCACATATTTTACATATGCGTTTTTCCAGCGGAATCTTGGGACGACATGACGTCCAGTTTCTATCATTATCACATGCGCGCTAGTACGCAATTTGACAATACAGTATAGGATATATTATACTTGAAAAATCGGTTTTCCCATAGAGAATGTGTGCTTATACGTACAGTAGGATACAAGGGCGTCGATCCCAGGTTGAAAATGGGAGAGGGGGAGACTAAATAAAAAAATAAGCCTTGGGCCATAGGACCAAGCCTTGGTTGGGGGCCATTTATTTCCATACGAAATTTTCAAAATATCCAGTGGCAGATCCAGTAATTTGAAATAGAGCTGGGCCCAGAGAGGGACTTTTACAGATGGAGAGTGTAGACTACCACCTAGGCCCCACCATGGTTGGGGCTGAGGTAATAAAAATTTATGATTATGGCACCTTTAGTTGGTCGGAAATGGCACTCTCAGACTGAATTTGAATATAATTTTAATTTTTCTCCACGATTAAATTTCGAAAAAAAATTAGGGATGGTTGGGACCCTTGAATCTGCCACTGAAAGACTCCTCATAAAAGCTTTTAAAATTATCCTTTTAGTCATTAATTATGCCTGCTTATAATTATTTCGTACAAACTAACCAATGACGGCGCCAGGATCTGCCCGACAG
>NW_022732745.1:7927-11039 GCF_011630105.1 Anneissia japonica
CCACATGGGGGTCCAGGGGGCGAAACCTCCTGGAAACTACGGATATTTGACGAATTTTGGTAATTTTTTTATTAGTTATTTGATAGGCATCAAGCTACTGTAATGACTTCATGATGTTTTTTAATGTCGAAATTCCACTTTAAAAAAAAATTAAAACAACGAGAAACAAAGAGTATGCAATGTAACCAACTAACTTATTAATTTTTACATACATATTTTACATTTTATATTATTTTTTAAAAAAACACCGTATAACATCACAATACTATCCTCCCATCATGGCGAAATCCAGGTTTTGATTGTGAATTATTAACAACAAAATTACGAATAAGAATAATGTCTTACTATAAGTTGTAAGGCCACCAATTTGTGACAATGTTATACTACGATGAATTAAGAAAACACAATGTCACCGGGAACGTCACAGTAAAAGCTTTTAATTCAAAGTAAAGTTATACATTTTGGAAATTTTGCCTGAAATTTGTAAACCACGAGGATGCTCCCCGATCAAGATGTATTCCAAGCATCATGAGGATTTGTCTTAGTAGAACGTAAACCATTTTTAATTAGTCCCATTGGAAAGCAAATTAGAGGGTGGGGGTGGAACAGGGAGGGACTTGCACGTAGGGAAAGTAGATAACCTCAGGCCCATCATGGTTGGGCTGAGGAAAGAAAATTTTATGATTATGACATCTCTAGATTGCCGGAAATGGCACTCTCAAACATAGATTCTAATTATAATTTTCCTTTGCTTTATTCCATTTTTAAAAATTAATAATTTTGAAAAATGTAGGGTCGGCTCGACCCATTTGAGCGAATTCGCCACTGATTATTATGACGTCATTGTGATATTGCGTCCACGTAACACTGGATTTTGTAAACTTTTGGTAGGCCTATCACTTAATCGAAATAGATAGACATGTCCGTGTCAAAGGCTGTATAATTGTTTAATTACGGCTATATAAAATTCAATTGACGAAATATAATTTTTTGAAATTAGGAGAAACAGTAACCTTATGTATGTAGGTAATATTAAACACTAGTACGTACAGGTCATAATAATATACAAAAGAAATAAATCTTTTATAGTAAAAATTGTGCACTTTTGAGTTTGTAAAAATATTGGCCTAATAAGTATACATTTAAAATTTTAACAACGTTCAGTACATACGTTTTCACAATAAATTTAGCCTCTGATAACCATTGCACCCACAAAATCGATCTAGTGTTTCTGAGATGGTTACGAAATATATAAACAATTGTGTTTTACTCAGTTTTGGTCCGGAAAATGCGTACCGCACTTAGAAAAGTGACCAGACAAAAATCATGCGTAATTGTTATTCTTTACATTCGTTTTTAAAAGTGGGGTTTTAATTATAGAAAATTTGTGAAAAGTGGGAGGGGGGAACAATCGATATGATGTCCCCATCCTACTTTGAAAAGTGGGGGACGCGTCCCCCTGTCCTCCCCGATCGACGCCCATGGTAGGATATCATCTTAGGCCTTTTAACAATACTATTGCACCAACATTGCTCATAGAGACCGTTTTGAATATCCCTTATTCTAAGCGACAGATCTTTGCTTGAATTAAAATATGAGGTCTGTTCAAACTTTCGAAATCCCAGTTGAGTCAATTATTGTATAAATACCGGACGACCAGGTAGATATATTAGAATTAATACACAGAGATCTATTTTCAGTTAGTGCATCAGTAGCTAGTGAGGAGGGGCCCTTTCTGCATTTTTCATTTAAGTTCCACCAATACTTAACTGCATGACTTAACATGTTGATGAGTAACGGGTGGCTACCTAGCCCGTTATTGGTGGTTCTTTTATTTATACCAGTATAATTTTACATGAAAATTTTCACCAGGAAGTTTATCACATATTGACATTAAACTGTTACCATTAAAATTAAATATGATGTATGGAGCCCATATTTCACAACAATTGGAGATAATAGGATAAACTACCATAAAACAATTTAAGGCAGAGTTACAGTTTATACTAATAACTATAACTATAAAAAATGCCTTGCTTGCTTTTTCTTTTAGTTTATTCATAGCGACTGCAAATGAGCCAGAGGGCGTAAAGCAGATACAAGAAAGAAAAATTCATTAGCAATATCAATATTCTTATCATTGTAAAGGAATAAAAATGGTTTAAGTAGGTGCTCTCTTTTGTTAAAAAATATTATTTTGGTTTTGTTAATATTTATATCTAGTTTCCATTGTTCGCAATATGACGAAAGCTTATCAATGGTGTTTTGAAGCCCATTACTTGTTTCAGATATGACGAGATCATCAGCGTAAAGTAGGCAAGATAACCTTGAATTATTTAAGATCACATGATAACACGAGCTATCGAAAATAGCTTGAAGATCGCTTATAATTAAAGTGAATAGTGCTAACAACCTACCCGAAACACCTCGCTTACTTAATTTATAAAACAATGCGATACGCCATATAGTGTCGAATGCTGCTGAGAAATCGACAAAACAAATAAACAAAATATGTTTTGTAACACTTATTTACATAACTGTCAATAAAGTTTTCGAGAAATAAAATATGATCACTAGAATTGCGAACACTTTTTGAAATCAAAAGCATTTTTTTTCTTTTTTAATTAGCTTGTTCGAATCTGGAAAAAAAGTTAACCGCTTACACAAAATAAGGTAAAAACGGTTACTTAAACAATTAGTGATTGCGATACCACAGTAATTGTTAGGTATTTCCTTATCAACTATTTTTTATGGATTGTAGTTAATATACTAGTGCACCATTTATGGAAATGACCCCGGTCACTTTGTGAGTGAAAATACTTTACTGACATGCAAGGAAAACCAACATGTTTTCCCCTGGCCCCACGCCACTGGACGTCAAACTGCTGAGTAACAGGTAACAAGTAACATTAGTTACCATTCTTAAATATTTCTATAATCAATGATGTTCTGGTTCTGATTCTGGTGGGAAAAGCCGACCTCCTAAGGACACAAAAAGTGTAGGAGTAAAACAGGAGGGGTATAAGTAGTGTCGAATGACAGGCAAGGTCCACCACCACGCAGCGTCAGTCACGAGCAGGTCGACCTAACTGCTTTTTGGCCACTTTGGACC
>NW_022732745.1:11567-21030 GCF_011630105.1 Anneissia japonica
AGATGTGTATAAGAGACTATATATATATATATATATATATATATTAATAAAGCTCGGGAACAAGGTATAAATTTGCAAAACTTTAATAAGGAAGATGCCACAAACGTCTGTCATAGGCCCTCATCAGGTGTAAAGCATATAATTAATTAATTAATATTGCGCCTTTAACTTGCAGTTATAAAGCGCACCTTTTCAAAGCAATTCATATTTAAGATTGATATTATTATTATTGTTATCGTTAAAAACATCAAAATAAACTTCTAGTACAATAATAACAATAATAAAAGAAATAATATAGCTGTTAACACTTACGTTGTGTATGCTGGTGACGCCATTTTCTTCTATTCAGGTTGCGGTTAATGTATTATAATTTTTAATATGTAACTGATGCTTCCAGAATAATAAGTGTCGGGTCTGCTCTGACTTCCACAGTAATATAATTACGAAAGTCAAGTATTAACGACTCTGATTGGTCAACTTGTTCTGATTGGCTTACGGATCAATCATTACATTAAGTAAAGAATTATCGGTTCCTGATTGCTCAACTTATTCTGGTTTACGCAGCAATGTATTAAAAGGTAGTATTAACGGTTCTGATTGGTCAATTATGTTCTTATTGGTTGAATTATTCATGTTAGAGTTTTGATGAAATATTAAAAGAGGAAATTATTTAAGTTGTTTAAATTGACAGGTTTGACTGATTACATCCATTACAAGACTTTATCATCAGAGAAAACCGTTATTTATTTACATTGACAATATTGAATATATCCCAACATATAATTTGTGATAACAATGATGATAAAGCCAAACAATGGTTGTGTAGCCCAAGGGTCAGTTGGGATATTTCTGTATTTCTAATGTCGGTTCTCTGCGGGTCTGGAGTGTCCTAGTGGGCTTCATCCAAAGGGCTTAAAGCTCTGCCCACACTATCCAATTCTTTGACAAAACACTGTTATAAGCCCATATATAGTCACAATGTGCATATATGGTCATGTGATGTCATCATGCCACGTGTTTTGGTTAAAATGTTATAGAACACCCTGAAGATGTATTGTTATGTCTAATTATTCGTCCGAATTAGACGTCATTATTTCATCATTTATAAAATCTTGGATTTGACCTTTCTGAACTTCTCTTCTCAATGGAGTGTTTCCTGAATAGAATGAATTACAAATGAGAGCAAAAATCCTACAGGGATACCACTATATTTTGTTTTGGTCCGTGCTACAGTGGAGAGGGAATGGTAGGCCTATCTGCCGGGAGTTGCTCTCCGACACCCACTGACGCAGCACTGCTACGTGCGTCCTGGATATAACCTGTAACTTTTTTTCTAGAATGCTGAACTGTGCGATTTGCGATTTGCAAATGTCTTAAGTGAGCTTGCATGAACCACTTTTTTGTTTTTATTTACACAATTTTCTACCCTAAAATGTTCCATAGTCGGACTCCACAAACTGCACGTTTAAATACTCTGAAATGATAAAGTAATGTGATACTAGAATTCGAATTAAATTACAGTAGTTATAACACGCTACGGTATTGTGTTTACATTCAACTTTGAAGGAGCCCTCGTAATCGATTATCAACCGTTCCTCATTGGTCAATGCAGTCGATAAAATGACATTAAATGGAAGGAGTGCACATAGGCTTCGAATTCAACTACATCTTTATAGCTATACAGCCTATGTTTTTTAAACCTTGAGAAAATAAAATCTAGAACTACTTTCATAATAAAATACAAGTGTAAAAATACAAATAAAAGTGTAATAGGACGCCTTTTATTATAACGATGGTATGAACAATTAGCATTTATCAGAAAGAAATCAAGATTTTCTATTGAGATAGGATGGAGACGGCAGGCATAATAAAAACATGCAAATCGTTTCATTTTTTAATATACATCTTCGATGTTTTTATGGCTGTGGGTGCAGGGACATAATTATTTATGAGCAGTCCTTACGTGTAGCATTTATTAGAGGCACTTAACATCACATTACTGCATACAAAACAAATGTATTTTACAGATAAAATTATTTATTACACTTAATTTATATACAATCCATACACACAAAATACATAGATTTGCCAAGGTAAATTAAATGGGTCTGAAAATATCAAAAAGGTACAAAACCCAACACAAAGTATTCCAATATGCAAACTTGTAATTATTTACTAAGTCTATAAACAATAACCCAACTTTTGTCATGCAAAAATAATTTTAAAAAATGTACTATAATAAACAGTAAATTATATATACAATGTTTAAAACCAAAAAATAAAACTTAATTTAAATAAATAATTAAAATGCATTAATAAAACAGTATGCATCGGAGTAAGCTGGTAGAAAAGTAGCTGCTTTTATTTTAATAGCATAAAGTCTTCATTCATATTTTTGTGAAAAAGCCCTGACTTTTAAAATCGCAAAATATATTTTTAAAATTTGTGTCGAATCATGTGCAGAACCTATTGTTTTTAACATAATTTAAAGATCAAATGCTGACATTTTGTGTTTCTTATCGATGACTTGTCAAGTGCTCAAACACCCGAAGACGTTTTAAAATCGGTGTGGCACAAGAAGAAGGCCCTAGTCATCAAGGGCGCTGTGGCAGGTGCTGGTAGTAAGAAAATAATACTGAACCTGCAAAATGGAGAAAAAGACAAACAAATACATGTCATATGTTTTGCATAACCCTTAACCTACCCTGGACACCAATGTGGAAGAAACTTTTTTAAATTTACATCTAAAAAAAAACCTGTATGTCCCTATTCTGAAAATTTGCTTTAACCATGGTGATGCTGGGGGTGGGTGTGGACCCTGTTAAAGACGTCTGGGAATTTGGGCGCTACACCACTGTTGATCTTGCATTGGTAGTACAAGAATTAGTATAAGAAGTAGTACAAGAAGATGGTACAGTATATTTTTTACTTATTTTCGTATCTTTGTAATATAACCATGCGATTTAACTGCTTTATTTTCCTTCTATTTATATATTTATACCAATCCCGTTATTACAATAATCATAAATAAGCACATTAATGATTCAAGTGTGAAAAAAAATGAAATAAAAAAAATAATAATAAATTTAAAGTAAGTCATTTGATAAAAACATTTTGCCATGATAAGAGAAGACAAAAACGCAATTCATATTGAAAAAAAAAATATTAGCATAGTCAACGGAACAGAAGCTTGTTAATTTATCATTTGGTCATGAACTTTCTAATGTATCTATAATCAATTTTAGATTTAAAATGGAAAAAAAAATTCACAGAGAAAATCTGTACTTTGAGAGAAACAAGTGGTTTGGTCCTTGTTATGTCTATATTTACCATTAAATGTTGATTTTCTGCATGTCCACTAACAACATGGAACGATCACGCGTGTGAACATGGCTCCTAAGACTAAAATGTCCTGGTTAGGTTTGTACGCAAGCGTGTATGAAACACCAGGACTTTGAGAAGGGGAAACCCACTGAGATCTAAAGAAAATGCTAAACAACTACTATAAAAAAAAAAAGATTTGTAAATCCCTATGGCTACTTCCCCCAGACTTTTTCCCAATGTATGATCGTTTAATAGTTTTCCAACTATTTTTTTTTTATCAGTTTATGTTCCTAATACTTTATATTGTAAGGCATAACATATTATTTGCTTTTTTTTCTGTTTGATATGGTCTAGTCGTTTTAAAGTTATACCACAAAGGTGTGCAATACTTATGAAGACACATTGTAGAAGCGTTTGCATCCGGGTTCACAAAATAATTAAGTTAAAGCAAACAGAAAATTTCTTTTTTAACATACAGTACTTGCTTTTTTTGCCCTTGAACATCACACCTATTTCCTAGTCGTTCTATATACACCCATATTTGGCTGCATCAGCTAATACTCCGGTAAGATGTAGCGAAAGGAAGGATGTGATGATTTCATTATGACATTAGTAGGTCTACATTTGCTCTTCAAAATATTATAGTGCTTTTGCGGTCAGGGCACATTACTGATTCTCTTCTACGATTAGGCCTATTATTCTTACTTTCATTTCAAATGCCCTCCTACGGTTGTTGGTAGCATAACAGGCATATTACATTAAATATACTTCATTTAATTAACTTTCTTTAACTTGTTTAACTATCAGTACTAACTGAAATAGAACCAGAGCTTTCGGACAACACTAGTCCTTCCTCAGTGGCGAGTGAGTGAGGGTAGAAAAAGCTAGATGGTATAAAGTGAGAATTTCATGCAAGCATGATTGGAAACAATAGGCTGGGTGATATTAGAATAAACAGCCTAAACAAGTAAACAGGAAGGCCTGTATATATATATATATATATAAGGATTATATTACTAATTTTTTTGTTATATTGTACACTGAATGCACTTGGTGTTAACAGAATATTGATAGGCCTACGGTATGTATTATTTACCTAAACTTACAGAATGATAATATTCTTGCGTAGCACATAAAAAGTAGAATTTGAAATTACCAAAACATTCAAATATAAGGATTTCTGTGTGAAACCTGTAATAAGGGAGACCCCGTGGCATATACACCGTGGCGGCTACAGCGGGGGGCTTAATCCACCACCGGACAGGTCAAGCCACCCCACACCCAAGTCAGACAGAATTCGTCAGTCAGACCATTAAAAATATAAAAATAGGCCCACACCAAGCCAACACATGTCTGTTACAGGCTGAGAGTGCCATTTCTGGTCATCAGAGGTTCCTATTCTTAAAAAGTCTCATTTAGGATGGGGAACCCCCTCTCCCACATTGTGCCTACGAGCTCAATTTTCTCTGTCGGACAGCTTAGGCCCCCACCCAGAAAATATATCCTGGAGACGCCACTGAATATACAGTATTACTTGAATCCTGCTAAAAGGAAATCCCCAGGCAGTTACGTGAATCCTGCTACAAGGGAAACCCCTGGGCATAGTATTACTTGAATCCTGCAACAAGGGAGGCCCGGCATACACAGTATTACTTAAATCCTGCAACAAGGGATACCCCTGCCTTGCATATACAGTATTACTTCCTGCAACAAGGGGAAATCCCGGGCAATACTTGAACCCCGCAACAAGGAAGATCCCTGGTACAGGCCTATAGTAGACCTAATAGCATTAGTGATATGACGTCAACAGACACTTTTGATCAGAAATAGGCATAGTTGTTATTTATAAAGCACATCCCCCTCCCCCACCCCCGAGCAATGGGGACTTAACTAGGACTACGCCTGGGATGTACAGATATTCTTGCCTCTTTATACCCGGGAAGTACGGTATCTGTTACTGAACTGGGGGGTGTAATAATGGTCTCAGTGGCGGCGGCAGCGTCTGAAATCGGAGGGGCATGTGAGGAGGCAAGCTACAATTTGGGGGCGGGGGAAAGGTCCCCGACAAGAGCAAAGTGTGCGTGATCAAGTGTCGACTAAAATGTTTTGAAAGTTATCCAGAGGGTGGAGCTCTAAAAAAATATGACAATTTAGTAATTTCAGAGGCTTATTTAAATGATTTTAAATACAGATTGTTTACTAATATCAGGGAACATTGAAACTTTTATTTCTCCCCAACAAATTGTGGGGTTTTTTTTCTTCTTCTCTGGGAAGGGGGAGGGTTGGGATGAAAATTTTCTGGGGGAATATTTCGCCCGAGCCGCCACTAAATGGTCTGCAAAGGGCCGGAATAATATGTAGTCGGCATTGCTCATTATGTCTGCCAATATTAGCACTGTGCGGGGAATAGACACATTTATCAATACCCAGGAAATATCGACGCAATTTAATTAAATCGGCAGCGCGAAGTAGGCCTACTTTGTGTTTTACTATGTCACAATGTATGGTTAATCAAGAATCGATCCCAGAGAGGATATATAGGCTATGAGCGTGCGTATATCCTTATAACCTTTGTATAGGCCTATTGTGTTATTTTCAAATTCACACTATTAGAGAGAAAACGTATTATTTTACCTATTACTACATAAACTGGTAATCTTCTTGAACTGAAATCCTTGATAATAGAACCAAATAAATATATATATATATATATTTCGGATTACTAATTCGGAATTTTGGATTACTTTAATCTCCCTCCCTTCCTAGGGAATGAATTAGGGAATGAGGACGTTTGTTAGGGAGACGGTTCGCACGTGGCGCCTTGGGTCGGACTGTTCCATTTTTTCGAAGGGGTGTTCCGTTTTGGGAATTTTGTTTTGAATATGTGTGCCACACAAACACAGGTGTTGTCCAACAAACACACGTTTGCGTATGTTTTTAAACTGTTGTTTTTTTAATGGTAGTTGTTTGAATGATGGTAAAAATTGACTATTTTGTAACAGTTTTTTTGTCGCCGTGCTTCAGAAGGTAATGCGTTGACATTGAGTATCTGTAATGCATTGACGTCTGCAGAAACGCGTTCAACCATGACATTTTAAATGTTCCTACTACACTTACTACATATGTTACATTTCATCGAGAGACTATTATTTTCAAATATTCAAGGCACACCACATAACGGCTAATGAACTTAAAAATTGTAAATAATAAAAAGGAAAAATTTATAGTATTTGTTGTTCAAATTACTACTTTATTATGTTATAAGTAATATAAAAAATTGTACTATTTATTATTGTTATCATTATCACATAATTATTATTATATTGTAATGTAATAGGTCTTATCTATTTAAATTATGTATAATATAAATAAACAGATTCAAGATTCAAAAATATATTTATTTATAATACATTTTTATAACACATTTCATCAAATATCTACTCACTTCGGGACCGCTCATTCTATTGTCATTGTATGCAGATAAAGTTTTCGATTACTTCCTGAACCCGGTAGCCTAACAGCATAGTACTCTATTTATAGTTTATTGACATATACAGTACATATATCAGCCCTGTACTACATAAAACCATTAATGATTACACGAATGACGCACCACGCAAGAAGAAAAGAACAAAAACTTCCTCCGACGGTCTGCTAACTTTTCCAATCACCACAAAGAGCGCAAGTAAACCTGGACAACGTCGGAGGGTTAAACGTGCCAGGACAATAACCGTATAAGCCAATGTTAAAACATGTATTTTGTAATGTAATATTCATCAATCTTAGTTAAATAAAGTATACCGGTATACACTGCAGCGTTCCTAAATCGACTTATTCTCATTATGTAGCATGTCCATTATGTAGCATGTCCATTATGTAGCATGTCCATTTTGTAGCATGTCCATTATGTAGCATGTCCATTATGTAGCATGTCCATTATGTAGCGTGTCCATTTTGTAGCATGTCCATTTTGTACTTTGTCTAATTATATAGATACCGTAACCGACACTCTGGAGTACTGAACAGTTTCCGGATTCATTTCATTCACAGCACGGTTACAATTGGAAGAGGATTTTTATTTCGCCTTATGTATGTTTTTATCTAGTAGTTAAGATTCCAAGTGTCAACAGGAAAATTTTCATGTATACTTCATTGTAAACGTGACAATAAAGAAAATCTTATCTTATCTTATCTTATCTTAGGGTCGTGAATGAAGAACACAATATTTTAGAAAAATAACAAAGGTTAATAATGATATAAATACATTTATTTCTACTCGAATATCTCAGTCGTCCCTGTAGTTAACCCTCTTCAAACTGATCATGTATTTAAACACACACCATGCATTATATTCAACAATGTCTATATATTCAATTGAACATGGAACATTTGCAATTAAATGCTGATGATATGGCTTGTATAGTGCATTTATCAAATACAATATACACAGATGTTTCTATATTTAATTATCAGTCAACAAGAAAATTAACACTAAAAGATTTAATACACTACAAAAGTTATCATCCACAGAAGCAGATTGACAACTGATGAAATTGTATGATCTAATTCAAGTCATTCTTTGTGAAAACTTATTAAAAAATAAACTTACAAAATGCTCATAATATACTTATTACCATGGATTTTCAGAAATTCAATAAAATTATTATACAGGAAATAGGTATCAAATTCTTTAAAAAATCATTAATAAAATAAAATAGAATATAAAAGGAAAATACAATAATATAAAACAATAATAATTAATGCTTATCTAATAAAGATATAATAAATAACTAAATATCACATAATATACCATTATCATGTTACATATTAATAAATAATTTTATATTACATGTTATATTTCCTTCGATATAATTGTAATGCTACACCTATGTAATAACCTTTGACACAAAACACATTTAGATGATTTACTGTTTACAAAATTGTATAATAAATTATTGGGCATTCCTTAATATAATGCTTGCATTTATAAATGCATATATGTGCTACACTGTATAAACACTGAGAACTTTTGAAGTACAACAAAAGACTATTGTATTCCCATATATAGTCATGATGTGCCTATTATGGTCATGATGTAATGTCGTCATTACCATATATAGACATGTCACATGCAGTCTGGAAAGGGCTTAACTCATAATTTTATTAACCCTTGTGTAATGATAAATAGAAATAAACTTGATATGCAGGGATTAAAATTGAATAATGCTGATACAGCCAATTATAGTAAAATAAATTTAAGGATGTTTATATTACTATAATTTATATAGTAATATAAATTTAACAAACATATACAAACTATATAAACAATTTAAAAAAAATGTTTTTGCTTGTTGCTAACACTAAGAACATTTCTGTATTATTTTCTGTATAATATAATCATTATGTAAATTATCTTATTCCAAGCCCTTTTAACAAACCCTGTAAACGGAAGTTTATAGCTACAAGTTCTTATCAAACTTCAACAGCTTCAACAAAACCTTTGTTAGGACCATGGAAACCCAGGAATAATAACTGGAAGCAAGTGTCCTAACCACCAAGCTATAAGGAAACAAGGAATATTTATCAACAATACAACATGATGCAATCAAATTTGGTCAAAGTGTTAAACAACAGTTGGTTAAATATACAGAAAAAATTAATAATAAGTTATACAACAGACATTAAACTAACAACACATAAAATATACAAAACAAAAAAATAATTAATGAATAAATATAGATAAAACAATTAAGAGACCCCGATATACACAATTACTATATGAGTAATTGTTAATTCGAACGAACCCCCCCCCCTTTTTTTTTTTCATGAAGTGCCATTTCAACAAAGGCTGGTTAGCCTACACTTTAGGAATAGCCTAGAGCCTATCATCATTAAAAGTCCTATTTTAATACCTGATTGTTAGGCCTACCTACAGTAGTAACATAAAAAATTCAGGCCCCGAAACCTTGACTCAGAAATACCGGGATGGTGTCCAGCGGGGGATATAGTAGTTTCACCTGTGTATACATAGGCCTATATATGATTATAATACGCTACAACCAACCATACAAATTTGTCTCGGCTCTTTTTGTTATTGATTGTCTTAGGTGAGTATAGTATGATACAACTTCCAAAGTGC
>NW_022732745.1:21043-25648 GCF_011630105.1 Anneissia japonica
CAGAATAATTTAGACAAGGGACAGTTGATAATGAGTTAAAAAGGCCTTCGATATTCATTTTAGAAAATTGCCAGGTAGTACGAGATTCTGATCTAGAGCAAAAACTAGTTGCAATTGTCATAAGAATACAGTTATGATCACTGGAGGCGAGTGGAGGGAGTTGTTCGACACTTGTTACAATATCGATTCTATTTGTAAAAACTAGGTCAATAATGCTTCCATCTGATGAATAATTAACGGTACTAATAGGTCGAGTAATGAAATTTATAATCTGATACATATCAAGGTTGATGAAGTTATCCTGAAGAGACTTAGCTTGACCCTGTTGAACAGAATTGACAGTAAAAGGTATATTAAAATCTCCAGTGATGAATATTGCCATGTATTTCCAGCTTACTGACACAACTTCATCAAGGCAATCCTGTAATTGATCATGCCAATGAACTGAGGCATTTGGAGGTCTATAACAGCAACCAAAAAGGATTTTCCCGAACTTCGTCTGAATCTCAACCCATGTTAACTCCAGTGAATGTTGGTTAAAAGAAACAGCAATTGGATGGAGAGAAGATCTTACGGCAATAAACACACCTCCACCATGGCGATTACGATCATTGCGAAAAATGCAGAAATTATCTGAGACAATTTCGTGATCAAGAATGGAGTCGTTCAACCAGCTTTCTGTCACAAGGACAATGTCACATTTATTCACATCCATAAACAGTTCAAGTTCAGAAAGTTTGTTTACAATACTCCTAGCGTTAAAGATGGCCGCTATTATATTATCGGTTGTAATAATACTGGGTGTCACGTGTGTGTTTTCTGCTGTAGTCCTAAAACGTGGACCAGGATTAGCGTGTATATCACCATCCTCAGCAAGTAAGTCAAAATTAAATGTAGCACAGCAATTGCTGTAGTAAATACAAGGACATGATCCAAACTTCCTTCTACCACGTTTACCAGGCTGGAGTACTCTAAGCGTTGCAGACAAGCATGATTGCACACAGGGCAGGTGCCCTTGCTCATTAGAAATGAACCAGCTACTGCATAGGCCTAGTTGAGTTTGGCCTAGAAATGTTACCTGATATTTCTTATGTAGAAACGAATCAGTCAAACTAGCGATATAATTATAATGTTCTGGTATCTTCCAAGAGTATGCATTATCGAGACACAGATCACTTTGAGAAGTATGTGTGCTAAGAAGAACAGAAATTAAACACACAATAACACCACAGCTAAACATCGCCATTGCGATACCTCGGTTCCAGTCTTCGTGTTATAGACACCGCTTTGGCTTCTTACAATCTTCAGATTCAGATTCAAGTTTATTTGTCCTCACGGAAATTACAAAGGTCGTTCAAATCTCAAAATACATACAATTAAATAAAGTTTGCATACAAATATCATAAATAACATATATTAATATACAATACAACAGACCATACATTAAGTTAATGAAGATTGTCGTTAAGCATACGGATGGAGAGCGGTAAAAAGGATATTATGCACCTTGATGTTCTTAGGCGGTGTCCGGATCTCAAATATTGGTATTCGGAGTGGAGTGGGTGATTAGCGTCCGCTTTATTTACAACAAACATTCCAAGCTGGCCGTTTGTATTGTGATGACAAATTATTTGTCCGAATTAAACTCACTTTATCATAAAATCTTGCACTTGGCCTTTCTGACCTTGAGTGTTTCCTGAATAGGGGTGTTAATAGGGTGTTAATTGAATTACAATGAGATCTAAATTCCTGCAGGGATAGTCTACCTCTATTGTTCTCTTTTTTAGGTCCAGGCCGACGTGAAAAGGAAGTTGGGAGTAGGGAGATTTGTACGAGAGTTCCTCCCCGCCACACACGGCGCCGCACTGCATAGATGTACGTCGTGAATAGGATTTTTTTTTTTTTTTTTATCAATGCTGAACATTGTTATTGGCACTAAAGATGATACCTGTTGTGTCCATGGCAGAAAGTCATTTTGAAAATCAACCACATTCAGCAACCCTAATTATCGTCTGTAAATCACGAGACACGACGAAAAGGGGGCTTTGATCGACAGGTTGGGGTTTATGTAAGTTTACCGCTGAACTTTTTGATTGGTAAATACTGAAAATGATATCTGTTCTGTCCATGGCAGAAAGTCACTTTGAAAATCAACCACATTATTTAAAGCATTAAAATTATCGTCCGTTAAATCACAAGACAGGCCGGTACGGGGGCTTGTTGATCGAAAGTTTGAGGGTTAGGCCTATGTCTGATTTACCGCCAAAATTTGCGATCAGTAAATACTGAAAAAGAGACCTAACTCTACCAGTCTGGGATATTATTTGATTGGTGTAATTTCTGATTTACCACAGAATCAGTATTTGTATTTAATTTTACATAGTTTATAAAACGTGGGTGTAGCAAAGAGAAGCACTTGTAAGCAAGTGTCAGTAATAAAGTCGATGTTGGTGAAAACAATATATAGGATTTACTCACAGAAAAGAACTTAAATAAAATAAAACAATTTTATTTAATCGTCAGAAAATTAGAGATTGTGCCTCAATTATCGATGTGGCTAAATTCATCTCAACAATTTGTATACGCCTATGACTATATTGTTTTGAAGTTGTTATGAATCATTTTTGTTTTTAATGTCTCAATAATTTTGGTCGTGTCCTCAAATTCTAAATATGCCTTCCCTTATTTAAACACAAAAACAAGAATAATGATCATTAAACTACCGATTTCATGAAAGTATCATGAACATACACGATAAAAACCAGAGTAAAAAATGATTGAAGATTGTTTGTGGCATTCATATCTAAATCAACACTGATTATCGTTGAACAAAACAAAAATCGAAAAAAAATCTGAGTCTAGGTTTCGGGGAATCGGTATAATAATCAGGCAATTTTTAATAACAGGCCTATAGTACGTACATTTGATCTATAATAAAACTATCTGCTCTCATTGAACACTAATATAAATTTTGTAGGCCTATAGTTTTGTAAAATTGTCGGCAGAAATTAAATGCATGTATGAAAGTACCCACAAAATTTTAATGCAATTCAATTCAATTTATTCATCATCAAAGAAAAGCTAAAATAGCAATAAAATTCATAATATAATTTAAAAAAAATAAAAGATGAAATGGACAACCATAAAAGGCTCAAAGAGCTTGTACAAACGTGGTTACCAGTAATTTAAAAAAGTTAAGTAAATTATGTTTAAAATCAAAAAGCATTCAATAAAATAATAAAAATATTTCAGATTAGGATAAAATACGATCAGATATATAAAATTCAAAATAAAAAATTAAAAGGAAGAGATACTAATGTGTTCTCGACACGGTAAGGCAATATTATTGCGAAATATATAAATGAATAATGAAAGCATATAAAAAGGAAAATCGGAAGTGTGTTTTAAATATAATCACTGAGTAAATTTATCTTATACAATTGTTTAAAAACGTGAATTGAAAACGCAGATTTTAAGTCATTATTAATGTTCTTCCAGATACGAGGCCCTGAAACAGCAACACTGTGACTCGCGCATGTTATTCTACGAAAATTGCTTCAGTATTGTAAGTGTGGACATTTCAATCAGAGAAGTTTTTAAGATTTAAAAGAGGTAAGTCAGGATTGTTCATCATTCGGTACATGAAAACACCGATTTGATAAGTATGAATTCTAAGAAGATTATGTGTGTGGAAGAGGGGGCCGGTTGGTGCGCTATATTCAGACCACATGTAATGGCACGTATTGCTTTTTTCTGAAGTTTGATTAATCTATCGATATAATCAGGAAAAGTATTAAACCAAATAATGTTACAGTAGTTAATAAGAGGTTCAACAAGCGATCTATAAATCGAGATGTGACTTGAGAGGAAGATAGTGGTGAAGTTAGATAACATATTTAGATAATTTCGTAGCTGTTAATTTAATATGCGATTTAAATGAAACACATTCATCAATATAAACTCCTAGAAACTTCGAAAAAGTTGCTTTGATTATGGTTTATTAGCAATTTTAATAGAAATATTATCAATGTTGAGAGAGCTTTTTTAGTTCTAAAAACAATAAAGTTAGTCTTTTCAACATTCAAAGAAAGTTTATTGCACTTCATTGCACAATTTAAAATGTTGATAAGAGTATTAATATCAGGGTTGGATAAAAACAAATTTGTGTCATCTGCGAATAAAACCATGCTTAAAATTCTAGAAGAATTTAAAAATATCATTAATATACAGAATAAAAAGAAGTGGTCCGAGTATTGAACCTTGAGGTACCCCATACTTGATTAGTTTAGGTTCAGACGATACGCTATTAATAGCAGTATATTGCCTTCTTTCACAGACATAATTTTTAAACCAGGCAACTGTTGTACCCCTGATACCATAGTGTTTAAATTTACCATATTGTTCAAGAGTTTATATCAATGTTCTAGCTGATGAATTGAGATGCTTATTCCTATATTAGTAAAGTGCACAGGATGAATAAATAATCATATGTATGTTAGCATAGCTCTCAACGAATGTAGTCCTGTAAATAAATGAATAAAGAAATTGTGTAATAAAATGCCTCTGGCGGGACTCGAACCTGCGACCTCTCGCTGTCAAGGCGAG
>NW_022732745.1:26081-28551 GCF_011630105.1 Anneissia japonica
ATTACCTTAGTAAGGGGAACATTTGTAAACAGAGATTCAACATCAATGACAACAGATACAAATCGGTAACCTAAATTATATAAATTGTTTGGTATAGCTTTAATGCGGTCAGCAGCATCAAAAGAATCTTTAAGGACAAAGTCATTAACCGTTAGAGGGCCTAATAAGTTTGATAAGTACTTAGCTACTGAATAATAACAAGTACCGGTCGTGTCAATAATAGTGTGACCATTTTTTTTACAAAAATCACTCTTAATCCTGAAATCGATTGGATTGAAATGTATCTCGTCCGAACGCCCTATTTAGAGCCGCTGACTGACCCTGATTAACATCGACTAATGGTAAGGCAGATGCGTTTGTTAGAGATCCCGGTGCAATTTTAAGATATAAACTGCATTTTCTCAGCCAATATATGCTATAAACACATCTTTTTTATTGAAAGTATGCGTCTATCACCCTAAAATAGGCTACCAGTCAAAAATACTTAACGTAAACAGGACTCTCTATTTTGCATATTTCTTTTGAAAGTAGGCTTTATTGATGATTTGCTTGACGAAGTGGGTGAAATATCCCTAAGACTGTAGTCATGGTTGTCTAATAATGAAAATAATAAATGACACTTATAAACAAAAATTCCAGCCAAAGCCATGGGGTATGACTATGAATGTGAAAATCTTATTTAATTAGATGAGTTCAACAATTCGAAAAATTCAATACAATTTCTTTCCGACTAATTTTGCGTTTTGTTTCCTGAAGGACAGAGAGGGGAGGAGAAGTCTTCACATCTTCTAACCCCTGTTAGCCTAACTTGAAAGTGCGTCGATCGTGGTTAAAAAGAGGGCAGGGGGCGAATTGCAAAATAAGGAAGTCTTGGGGCCGCAGGACTTGACTGGGTGCCAGTGAGACGCCAAGGGTCCCCGTGGGGTCCCGGGGAAAGCTCGTGGAAGCTCTGGCGTATATTGCCTTTTATAATTTATTTAAGGAATGCAGTTATCATTCATTTCCACACTATATTTTCAAAATACAGTGGGGGATCGAGAAATTGGAAATAGAGGGGTCAGGGGGAGGGAATTTTACAGATAGAGTGTACACAACCACAGCCATATGGTTGAAGCTGAGGTAAGAAAATTTATTATTTTGGAACCTCAATTTGGCCAAAAATGGCACGCTCAGACTTAAATTTTATTATAATTTTCTTTGCGTCTCCCATTTTATATTTTAAAAAAAATAATAAGGGGGGGGGGGTGTGGGCTGGCCTGGTCTCATTTAATCTGTCAATTTATCCTGGTAATAACAATCATGCCCGTTTATATATTTCGTGTAAACTAACATTTATAAAAATAATGATTTAATCTACTGATTAGCTTGTGACGTATTTAAACAATGAAAAACATATAAGATAAACTTAAAACAGTCATTCTAATGTAGTCCACTCTTTGCATGTACAGTACAGTACTTTTTAAAATCAATCAACAGGTTTTTTCCTTTTTTTCCCCTCTTTTTGAATTTTACTTTTGTGCAAGTAGTATTTGCCACTACAATATTGTGAGTGGAAATACTACCGATTAAACAGGACTAGGGAGATAGGAAGCAGACACATTTAACATTAGTTAGTTGTTTTGCAAGAGGGCCCATTTGGCCAAAGAAATAAAGGAATTTTCAATTTTAATTCGATCACAAGATAATTCGCCATCACGATCAATTTTTAAGTCCGGTTGGGTATTTTGAGATTTTTTAAGTAAAGAATTATTGATTTTTCAAGTTCCTTTGATATCATTTTTGTGTAGAGAAAAGGTGTGTTCAAAACTAATCCGTTCTGGCTTGTCTAATCAGAGTGTTCAGTTTATTATGAAAAAGCTGTTTATTTTTTTAACAGATGGGTTATATTTTGCATATAATGTTTGCTTGTGTTTTGTGGATTACCTCAGTAACTGGATTAAACGCCTGGAAAAAAATCAAGCTCCCTGGAGGAGTATTCCATAACATCGCAGACATCAGCACATTTTGGCATTGAACCCTATCAGGTACCCACTTGTACTCCTGGGATGCGGATAAAGTGCTTTGCCTAGGACTCAAGTGAAATGCAATGGCGAATCTGGAGTTGGGGGTGCAAAAAAAAAATTAAAAACTAATTAAAAAATTTAGACCTACCTTTTCATGAACCGTGGACTGAATATTTTTTGTAACAATGGGAAAATTAAAAGTCGTGAAAACTTATTTCCCGCCATCAAGGAAGGAATCAATATTTTTCTGGGGGAAGACCACAATCCTTTTTGGGCTTCATCGATTTATTTAATAGTTTTGAAGAGGTGAAACCTTAATTTTTAATGACTTAAATGTCATTAAAAGACACCTCAGAAGCTCATTTCCAGCCTTCAAGAATAAATATGTTCACTAACCCCGTTCTCTTTGTGGTTCATCGATTCATGAATAAAAGAATACATATATGCAACTAATATAGGCCTATATA
>NW_022732745.1:28795-66327 GCF_011630105.1 Anneissia japonica
TTCAAGTTCCTTTGATATCATTTTTGTGTAGAGAAAAGGTGTGTTCAAAACTAATCCGTTCTGGCTTGTCTAATCAGAGTGTTCAGTTTATTATGAAAACGCTGTTTATTTTTTTTAACAGATGGGTTATATTTTGCATATAATGTTTGCTTGTGTTTTGTGGATTACCTCAGTTGTACTCCTGGGATGCGGATAAAGTGTTTTGCCTAGGACACAAGTGAAATGCATTGGCGAATCTGGAGTTTGGGGGCGGGGGTGCAAAACAAAAATTAAAAACTAATTAAAAAATGTAGACCTACCTTTTCATGAACCGTGGACTGAATATTTTTTGTAACAATGGGAAAATTAAAAGTCGTGAAAACTTATTTCCCGCCATCAAGGAAGGAATCAATATTTTTCTGGGGGAAGACCACAATCCTTTTTGGGCTTCATCGATTTATTTAATAGTTTTGAAGAGGTGAAACCTTAATTTTTAATGACTTAAATGTCATTAAAAGACACCTCAGAAGCTCATTTCCAGCCTTCAAGAATAAATATGTTCACTAACCCCGTTCTCTTTGTGGTTCATCGATTCATGAATAAAAGAATACATATATGCAACTAATATAGGCCTATATACTGTAATGAGAAAGTAAAATAATTACATTAACTCATTTTTAAGGTGGGGAGGGGGTTGTTAGGTACATTTCGTCCCTTTCTAGATCCTGATCCGCTCCTGAAATGCACAGCGAGGGATTGATCCCCGACCTCAAGTTTTTTTTTATCTTTAGTGGGGAACACCCACCTTTATTCAAACAATCTTACATAATTTCTGTATCATCATAATATATAAAAAGCATTCTTCATACACAGCGAATAATATAAGGCGAGTCATTAATATGAAGCACATAATTTACAACCTTTTGAATCTTGGATTCACTAGCATTAAGGCTGAAGTTATAAAATGGATAAAAATATACAAAAATCAATGCGCAGAAAAGTATTAAAAAGAGCAAGTGAGAAAGGACATTACCGTATTTTAATTTTTAAGAAAGCATAATAGATAATATCTGTTATTTTTTTCAGTTAGAAACAGGGTGTGAAGTGATCTATATCGCCACTTGTTGAGAGCTTTTAAAATATTTGCCTTGTAGATAGAAAAAATGAGAAAGTGAGAATAGATGGTCAACGTATGTGTTGCCAGTTCCAAGAATAATATTTTAAAAATGTGCATTGTATCCGTATGTAATACTAAAACTGTCAATGTATTGCCATAGCTGATTTGCTTCAGTACATTTATAAAAAAAGATGTACATCATCTTTAACAACATTACATATAGGACACATATTGGAATCTGAGATTCCCCACACAAACAATCTTTTCCTTGTGGGAACGATATTGTGTAAAATTTTAAAATTCAATTGTGCTAATTTGTTTATTTAATTGATTTAACTTTCCATGTCCAAGTTGACTGCCAGTCAACTGAGGACTCAAAAACATTTTCCCACTTTTTTTGGCACTTTAAAGGTTCCACATTAATTTGGTTAGTAAAAAATATATAAAATTGTTTAAAATTCATATTGCACCAATCATTTTGTGGTCTAGTATTTCCTGACCGCCCACCATTCCCTTCTTTACCAGAAAAAATAAATGTTTTCCATGTGCTAGGAATGGCACTCAGCAAAAAAAGAGAATTCTGAGATCCAGTTAGACTTAAGTTGTAATTTTGACCTCATTCATGTTTGGGAAAGCAAACCGTTCTCGCTGCGCCAAGCTATGGGGAGGTGAGACTGATGGGAATAAATTATAGTGGGGAGGGGGCGCTGGTATGGGTATGATGTTTAAACATTTGGGCATGTCATTCTGCTAAAAATGACTGCTTTGAAAAGGTATTTTTATAGTCTATAGTGCCATTTCCAGGGAACTAGGGGTCTATTTTTTAAATATTTTCACCTAACTCCAAACCATGACGGGGCTGAGGTAAATGTGGGCTTTTTTTTGGGTATATCGGACATAATGTATTTTTTGTGCAAGGGAAATATTGTACTGCATTTCTACATTGAAAACAATGCCTATCTTTTTGTAAAAAAATCAAGGCTAATAATAAGCCGTTTAGAAAAACTTGTAGGCCTACAACAAATAAATTGTTGGGCTAACATTGAAGTACAGAATTTACGTCGGCCCACCGCCGGTCTGAACAGATTAGAACGTCCACCAGTTTGAACATTTTTAATAACCGGCCAGGGTCTAAAACGCAACCATAATTATTATATCACGAGACAAGCCAAAAAGGGGGCTTGTTGATCGACAGGTTGGGTTATGTTTGATTTACCGATTGGTAAATACTGATGATACGTAAACCTACCGATTTGGGGTAGTGTTTGATTGGGGTAATGTTTGATATACCGCAGAATCAGTGATTGTACTTTAGTGTTGCATCGTTAAGAAAGCGTCGGTTTAGCAAAGGATCGTTTCTACGGAAGTCTCATTACTGAAGTCGATGCCATGACTGCCGTATTATACTTTAGTGTGTTTCTGTCTACACTGCTGTTTTAAATGTTTTATTTATGAACGCCCCGTCAATTGCTACGTGTGACGTGTGCCGCCGATGGAAAGGCTTAGTTTTTCAAATAAAGTATTATTATTATTATTATTATTATTATTTTTATTATTATTATTATTATTATTATTATTATTATTAATATGATTTGTAATATTAGAAAAAGTGTTGTCTTACTTAGCGTAACAATTATATAGGCTTTAATTGTACTGCCTCATAGAAAAGAGTTTAAAGAATATAGAAACCAATTTATTTAATTCATATCATATCATTCAGATCATAAACTACCAATTTTATTACAATATCAACATACAAGATCAAAACCAGAGTAATTAGTTGAGCACACAGTGGATGACGAAATAATTTAATTTCATTTATTTATTCAGGAAAGAGTATACAAATAACAAATAACAATTAAGAAGCGAGAAAAGTCAGATGCTCGCGCGGAGGAATCCAATAGCAAAAAAATCACTTTCAAGGGAAATCCTAACGAACATGTGTCAACAAAAAAAAAAAAGAAAAGACAAACATTTATAGTATTATTAAACACAATGATGATGATGGTAATAATAATAATAACAATAAGAATAACAATAACATCAACAATAATAAAATAATAATAATAATAATAATAATAATAATAATAATAATAATAATAATAATAATAATAATAATAATAATAATAAATAATAATAATAAATAATAAATAATAATAATATTATAGAAAGCACAGTATGGGAAATTTAGTTAAGGGTGTAAAGGTGATTCTTATTTGGTTGAAAACTAATTTAACTAAAAACACCCTCTCACTTTGAATATCAAGAGGTAAGTTATCCCACACCGAGGAAATCGAATAAAAGCAGAACTATTTGTTCTTGAACGAATGAATGAATTTTAGTTGATGAAAATTCGTAACACGAAGCTGTGGATGGATTGCTCAATATTCATGATCACTATGTGAAGACACTTCATAACAAACATAATTTAAATATAAAGTAATCGATCGAATAAATAAGATGATTTAAGTTTAACTAATCTTAATATGAAATAAAGGGTCGTCGTAAATTCCCAATGAAAAGTGGGCAAATGCGTACTGCATGTGAAGTAGTCGCAAAACATCACAGACAAAATTTGTTCGAGACTTTTAAATGTATTGTGACCCAAGAAGACCCACAACCAAACCAAAGTGTCAATAACTGATGGTTATAACGTTTTCTCCTGACCGTTGGTCTAAAGTAAACTTATTTCACCATTTGCCCCATTAACTTTCTATTGTTTTTCAACCGCAGAAAAAAAAAAATGTGGGTGCTTAGTCATTAAGAATACCCCTGAATAAGCACTGTTTTCCAAACCCCATGACCCCACCCCGGACTTTCACCCACACTGGTAGGTTTACGTGTTTTTTGAGTCGGTACTGACCTGTAATGTTTGCTCGTTGCTAAACTTTGTGATTGTCAAATACTGAAAATGATACGC
This sequence comes from Anneissia japonica, assembly GCF_011630105.1. Taxonomy (NCBI): domain Eukaryota; kingdom Metazoa; phylum Echinodermata; class Crinoidea; order Comatulida; family Comatulidae; genus Anneissia; species Anneissia japonica. The sequence goes on from NW_022732745.1 coordinate 32,812, forward strand.
GATGTTTGTGGCAGGCATACCTAAATCAACACAGATTAACGTCTGTAAATTCAAACAAGAATCGAAATATTGTCAATAGTTTAATGTTTGATGTTTGTTTGAATATCGATGTTTTTTATTATCAACCGTTCCTCATTAGTCAATGCAGTCGATAAAAATGACAGTTGAATGAACAGGAATTCAACTATCACATTTATGGCTGTACAGCCAATATTTGTTCAACCCTGGAGGAGAAAAAATGTAAGACTTATTTTGCTATGGTTATTGTGTAATATTTAATGTATTATATCTTATTTGAAATTGTTGATATATATATATATATATATATATATATATATATATATACATCTCTTTTCCTTAATTTTCTTTATTTTTATTTTATTTTATTTTATTGTTTACAGTATGTTTATTTATTTATTATTTTTAATTTTATTTTGGTAATTTATTAGTTTGTTCATTTTTATGTTTCTTTGGCATAAATCACAATTGACCCTCATGGGTTATGAAGGTACTATACAATTCTCTTTTACTAATCATTTTCTCATATAAATTGTGGTTAAATATATGGAATGAAATGAAAATGCTTACATGTAGAACTATTATAAAATTTTCAATTCAATTCAATTCAATTCAACTTTTATTGTCAAACACAGTGAGAACATGGTTTGAAATTCTTCTTGTTTGTTCACAGTTAAAATGTAAGTTAAAACAAGACACAAAAGATAAAATCACAGAGGAAACAGCAAAAATTTAAAAACAATAAAAGTCAGCTAAAAGGTTAAAATGGCTAAAAATGCCATTATAGGGGTCTGGTTTGATAGTATGAACCGTCAGGACCTTAAAATTGGCCTAAAAATAGTACAACCATTCCCACCAATCATCCTGGCCCAATATGGATGTGAATATTGTACAATTTATTATTTTAGTCCTAAATGAATTAATTCTGAGTCTAGGTTTCGGGGCCGGAACAATAATCGGGCTATTTTTAACAACAGGCGCCTATTGTACGTACATTTAATATATAATAAATTTCGGGTTGCTTTAGATAATGTGGTTAACTTTCAAAGTGAACTTCTGCCACGGACAGTACAGATATCATCTTCAGTATTTACCAATCAAAAAGTTCGGCGGTAAACTTACATAAACCCCAACCTGTCGATCAATAACCCCCATTTTCGTCGTGTCTCGTGATTTACAAACGATAATTAGTGTTGCTTAATGTGGTTGATTTTTGGTGACTTTCCTCTGTGAGGTTCTGTTCCCCAAAATGGAAAGCCTTATTCTAATCAATTCTTACAGGGCATTTTTTGAGTTCCTATTTAGCGTTCATTAAAATATCGTAAAAGAAAATAATTTTACACTAAAATGAATTTCCAAAATTTTGAACAAGGTCTTGTCACCTACAAATGCAACAAGTGAGAATCCATTATTCGAATTACGTTAAGTACAGTAAAAGGAGTAGAGTCATCTTCAATATATGTAGAACGTACCATATATATATACATATATAAATATATATATATAATATTTTATATATATATATATATATATATATATATATAAAGATAAATGCCAGAAAGAAAACGAATATATTGAAAGTAACAAAGAAAACGGAAGACTAAAAAGTAATAAAGAAAACGGAAGACTGAAAATGAATAATAAAGAAAAAGAACTAAAGGAGGAAAGGAATAAGAAAGAATAGATAGTATATAGAAATTAAATGCAAGGTTGAAAAGGGATAGAACTAAAAAGATAAAAAATGTTGATAGATTACAGAACATTGGAAAATAAAAACACTGAATAATGTTTGCTGTCAAAACCACTGGCGGATTCAGTGGGTGGGGGAAGACGACCAGGGCCCTCCCCCTAAATGGCCCAAAATGGGAAAAAAAAGAGAAAATTATATTCAAATTGTAAGTCTTAGAGTGGCATTTCCGGCTACCTAGGGTTGCCATAATTTCAAATTTTCTTACCTCAACCCCAATGGTGGGGCTGAGGTAATAATCGACCCTCCATCTCTGAAGGTACCTCCCTGGCCCCCTTCATTTCTTGGACTCCCAGCAAAAAAAATAAACATTTAATAATCGGTTTATATTGCATCTTCAAAATCCACTCGACCTCTTTGGTTTGGATTGGATTGGATTTGTTTGGTGTAAACACCAAGAATAGTCTATGAAAATCTAAAAGAAGACTTATTTCCAGTGGGGTCCTTCTGGTTGTGATTGGGCAGTACACCGGGAGACAATCCCCTACTCTTTTTCAAAGAGTGCTGCGTTTCTTAACATGTACATGGGCCATAAATACACACGGGACCAACGGCTTAAACGTCTTATCCGATAGACGGCGCGCTATTGTAACTTGTATTTCAGCCCTCCAGCTGAAACACAAGGAGAGGCAGCGATGGGAATTGAACCAGAGACCTATAGGGCCTACATCTCCACGGTTTAGCACACACACAGTGGCTACCGCCAGATTAGCCAACTGAGCTGCTCTCAGAAGGGCCGTGTCTTTAGTGCGCCTCCTTCCTCATTTTGGTCTACTTACCACAAATTCACACCCATCCAATAAAAATCCTGCGTACGGGCCAGACTTTTTTATATGTTAATAATTGTTTTAAATAATATTTAGCATAGATAATTACAGGGAATTTTAATGAATTAATCTATTTACATGCTATATTCAAATCCGAAGCAATTAGTATTATACACGCATTATACATGTATGAAAATGAGGCTAAACTTGATTGATATTTCAAGACAAATAGTAATATTTAATTATGATTGCTGCGTCGTACCTCATAAACACAATATAGGCCTAATTAATTTTATGCAAATGGTGTCGTAATAATTGTAACGCCAGCATTATTTTCCTATCCCAAATCCATGCACTAATTGTCATTACACCTTAGCTTAACGTGTCTTTGTAATTAATTAATACTGAGAGAGGTTCAAGTCTCCAACAATTTTTAGTTGTTTCAAAATCTTATTTAATCAATTTTAGAGCCTAATATATGTACAAAATACATGGATTTTGTTTATTCTTTCGAACGAATTGAGGTTTTTTTCCTGACGAGGGGGCCAGGTTCACCCCGACGAGGGGTCCTGGCTCCCGCAAGCCCCCCCCCCCACCCCGCTGGCGCCACAAACTTACTATTACGGAAAGTGCCCTCATGAACACATCAACCCCGGCAACCAAGTCGGCCATAGGGAGGTGATCAATCTGCTGTGAGCTTTTTGTAATAACTCACGAAAGCATGTAGGCCTATAGTTCAACATGTCGAAGATGATATTTGTTATCACCCCAAACGCTTAGGCCATTGCGGGTGTAACTTTCTCTTCGAATGATCATGTTTTGTGGGTACTTTTATCCATAACATTAAATTCCGGCCTACAAAAATATACTCAAAATTAAATTAGTGCCGGATGGGAGCAGATAGTTATCGTCTGTAAAATCACCGTGAAACAAGCCGAAATGGGGGCATGTTGATCGGCAGATTGGGGGTTTGATATACCGCTGAACTTTGAAATTCGTACATACTGAGATGATACCGGTTCTGTCCGTGGTAGAAAGTCACTTTGAAAATCAACCACATTAAAACATCCAAATTATCGTCTGTTAAATCACGAGACAAGCCGAAACGGGAGCTTGTTGATCGACAGTTTGAGGGTTATGTCTGATTTATCGCCGATGATTTTCTATCATCTCTTTGCCTCCTCCTGTCCTCATCTCGAGTGTTAGGTCTTTTACGATCATCTCTGTTGTAGAATAACAATGATGAATTTCAACTATTGATCAGAGCATATTTCTATTATTATTAGTCGATGCCACGTCAATATGATTTGTAGAATTGTAGAATGTAGAATATTTTAGAACAAGTGATATCTTATTTTTAGCTTAAAAATTATATAGGCTTTACTTGTACAGTACTGCTTAAAGCTCATAGAAAAGAGCTTAAAGAATATAGAAACCAATTTATTTAATTCACAAACTATCAGATTGTACCACCATCATCAATGTGGCTAAATTTATCAAATGACTTTCTTACTTCTAGTTTACTGCATAACTCTGCACATTTTACGATTCAACACCATATTATTTTTGTAACCAACAGTATTTAAATTTCTTTGTTAAATAATACGGTAGAATCTTCATTATTGTGAATGGTACGATAAAGGACAGTGTCATCTGCGTATTGCGGACTAGCTGAGTCAATAATAAAAGGCAGGTCGGACACATACGTCAGGTTGAACAACAAGGGTCCAAGAATTGACCCCTGTGGAACCCCAGACGTTATGTTTCCCCAGTCTGACAAAACCCCCGAAAACTCTCTGATATTTTTGACTGAGAAAGGATTGTATCCAAGCAAGTAAAGAGGAACGAAAACCAAGATTTTTAAGATTAAAAATAGGTTAAAAGAGAATTCGTCAATCATCCATTCCGTCAATAAGGTATCTTTACTTAATTAAGGGTCGCCGTAAATTTCCAATGAAAAGTGGGCAAATGCGTACTGCATGTGAAGTAGTCGCAAAACATCACAGACAAAATTTGTTTGAGACTTTTAAATGTATTGTGTCCCAACAAGACCCACAACGAAACCAAAGTATCAATAACTGATGGCATAACGTTTTCTCTAAAGTAAACTTAATTCACCATTTGTCCCATTAACTTACTATTGTTTTTCAACGGCAGAAAAAAAAATGTGTGTGCTTAGTCATTAAGAATACCCCTGAATAAGCACTGTTTTCCAAACCCCATGCCCCCACCCCGGACTTTCACCCACACTGGTCGGCTTACGTGTTTTTTGAGTCGGTCCTGACCTGTAATGTTTGCTCGTTGCTAAACTTTGTGATTGTCAAATACGGTACTGAAAATGATACGCGATGTTTGTAGCAGGCATACCTAAATCAACACAGATTGTCGTCTGTAAATTCAAACAAGAATCGAAGTATTGTCAATAGTTTAATGTTTGATTTAAGCAATATCGATGTTTTTTATTATCAACCGTTCCTCATTAGTCAATGCAGTCGATAAAAATGACAATTGAATGAACAGGAGTACAAATAGGCTTCGAATTCAACTATCACATTTGGCTGTACAGCCAATGTTTGTTCAACCCTAGAGATGATAAAATGTTAGACTTATTTTGCTATGGTTTTAATATTGTGCAATATTTTATGTATTATATCTTATTTGAAATTGTTTATACATATATATATATATATATCCATATATATCCATATATATATATATATATATATATATATATATATATATATATATATATATACTTTCTTTTATTTTTTTTTTTTTTTTTTTTTNATTTTATTGTTTACATTATCTTTGTTTGTTTTTTGGTTTTTTTTTTGTAAATTTTATTTTGGTAATTTATCAGTTTGTTCCTTTTTATGTTTCTTTGGTATAAAATAACAATAGACCCCATGTGGGCTATAGAGTTACTATTATCTTTTACTAACCATTTTATGTAAATTGTGGTTAAATATATGGAATGAAATGAAAATGCTTACATGTAAACAGTTAAAGCCCGATTCGGCTTTTGTTTTTACATAATAATAACATGCGTTAAGGTTTGTAATTTTGAGTATATTTTTGTAGGCCGGAATTAAATGCTATGGATAAAAGTATCCACAAAACATGATCATTGGAAGAGAAAGATACCCCCGCAATGGCCTATAGCGTTCTTCGACATGTCGAAATATCATCTTCGACATGTTGAATTAGGCCTACATGCTTTCGTGAGTTATTACAAAAAGCTCACAGCAGACCGATCACCTCCCTATGGCCGACTTGGTTTGTGGCACCAGCGGGGGGTGGGGGTGCTTGCGGATGCCAGGACCCCTCGTCGGGGTGGAGTTGGCTCCCTCGTCAGAGACAAAAATCACAATTCGTTCGAAAGAAAACACAAAATCCATGTATTTTGTACATATAGTAGGCTCTAAAATTGTTTAAATAAGCTTTTGAAACAACTAAAAATTTTTGGAGGCTTCGCCCTCTGGACCACTTTCGATTCATTTTAAGCAACGCTCGATCACGCCCACTTTCCTCTCGTCGGGGAAAGCGTTTCTCTCGTCCAATCCAAAATTCTTTAAAAAAAATGTCCTTTTTCATTTGTTCAAGTCTCTGGGTATTTCTGATTCATATATTTTGTATGTTAAAATATCTATTAAATTTCTACACTATTTTCTATATACATGGATGTGATCACAATGTGAAGTATTTGAACCTCTCAGTATAATTTAATTACAAAGACACGATAAGCTAAAGTGTAATAACAATTAGTGCATGGTTTGGGATAGGAAAATAATGCTGGCATTACAATGGTGACGACACCATTTACTTAAAATAAATTAGGCCGATATTGTGTTTTTTAAGGTACGACGCAGCAATCATAATTAAATATTACTCATTATCTATTTGTCTTGAATTATCAATCAAGTTTAGCCTAATCATTTTCATACATGTATAATGCGAGTATAATACTAATTGCTTCGGATTTGAATATAGCATGTAAATAGATTGTTAATTCATTAAAATTCCCTGTAATTATCTATGCTAAATATTTATTTAAAATAATTATTAACATTTAAAAAAGTCTGACCCATACGCAAGATTTTTATTGGGTGGATGTGAATTTGTGGAAAGTAGACCAAAATGAGGAAGGGGGCGCACTAAAGACACAGCCCTTCTGAGAGCAGCTCAGTTGGCTAATCTGGCGGTAGCCACTGTGTGTGTGCTGAACCGTGGAGATGTAGGCCCTATAGGTCTCTGGTTCAATTCCCATCCCTGCTTCTCCTTGTGTTTCAGCTGGAGGGCTAAAATACAAGTTACGATAGCGCACCGTCTATCGGATAAGACGTTTAAGCCGTTGATCCCGTGTGTATTTATGGCCCATGTGCACGTTAAAGAACACAGTACACTCTTCGGAAAAGAGGGGATTGTCTGCCGGTGTATTGTCCAATCACCACTAGAAGGACCCCACTGGAAATAAGTCTTCTTTTAGATTTTCATAGGCTATCCTTGGTGTTTACACCGAACAAATCCAATCCAATCCAAACCAAAGAGTTCGAGTGGATTTTGAAGATGCAATATAAACCGATTATTAAATGTTTATTTTTTTCGCTGGGAGTCCAAGAAATGAAGGGGGCCAGGGAGGTACATTCAGAGATGGAGGGTCGATTATTACCTCAGCCCCAACATTGGGGTTGAGGTAAGAAAATTTGAAATTATGGCAACCTTAGACAGTCGGAAATGCGGCCACTCTAAGACTTAAAATTTGAATATAATTTTCTCTTTTTTCCCATTTTGGGCAATTTAGGGGGAGGCCTCTGTCCGTCTTCCCCCACCCCCTGAATCCGCCAGTGGTTTTGACAGCAAACATTATTCAGTGTTTTTATTTTCTAATGTTCTGTAATCTATCAACATTTTTTATCTTTTTAGTTCTATTCCTTTTCCGCCTTGCATATAATTTCTATATACTATCTATTCTTTTTTATTCCTTTCCTTCTTTAGTTCTTTTTCTTTCTTATTTCTTTTCAATCTTCCGTTTTCTTTATTACTTTTTAGTCTTCCGTTTTCTTTCTTGTTACTTTCAATATATGCGTTTTCTTTCTTATTCCTTTTAAATCTTTCGTTTTCTTTCTAGCATTTTAATTCATTTCAATCTTTCCTTCCATATTTGATATCTTTCACATTCTTTCATTCTATTCCTATGTACATACATGCATACACACATTATTACGTTTTATTTAATACAGAACATCAATCAATCAATCAATCAATTTGAGGTGAGAAGAGGGAGGGGGATCTCACATTCCTCAAAAGCTTAATACATTTAAAAGTGTTTCCTGTACGAAAAATTAGATGCAGTCTTAATTTCTGGAATTTAGTTTCTGGAACGTGTGAGAGTGTGCCTTAAATTATCTACCCCGAAAAATCTGGTCGGACAAGTGAAAATTGCTTCCGACGGGCCTGCATAGGTTATTTTACTCAGTCTTGTGAAGACGGTTGGGTTGAAATGTATCTTGTCGGAACGCCCTCTATAGAGGCGCTGACTGGCCCTGATTGACAGACATCGACTAATGGCAAAGAATAGGCCGTAGTTAGACATCCCAGTACACACTTCATACAGCACAATAATCAATCATTCATTCATTCATTAATTCATTCAATCAATTTATCAATTTCAATTTTATTTAAAAACTTGCATTTTGCAAAAATAAAACATAATTACAAAAATTGGATAGAAAGAAATAACTCAATAGATTAAAATGGTAAAAAATTCACATTAGAATACAAATCTGAAATATCAAACAAATCGACCTTCTCGAATTATAATACAAACAATAATAATAATAATAATAATAATAATAAAACAAATAATAAAAATAATAGTAATAAGCTGAGCGGTTGACTGAAATATATTGTTTCTGCTATTTGCGCTGATAGGGGTGTTATTAGGGGTGTTTATGGAATTACAATGAGAGCTAAAATCCCTGCCGAGATACTTCTATTGTTCTTTTTTATTAGGTCCGGGCCGACGTGGAAAGGAAGGGGAGGGGGAAATTGGGGAGATTTGTACGAGAGTTCCTCCACGCAACCCACGGCGCCGCATTGCATAGACGTGCGTCCTGAATAGGACCTGTATTTTTTTTTTCTCAATGCTGAACTTTGTTATTGGAACTAAAGATACCTGTTCTGTTCATGGCAGAAAGTCACTTTGAAAATCAACCACATTAAGCAACCCTAATTATCGTTTGTAAATCACGAGACACGACGAAAATGGGGGTTATTGATCGACAGGTTGGGGTTTATGTAAGATTACCGCCGAACTTTTTGATTGGTAAATACTAAAGATGATACCTGTACTGTCCGTGGCAGAAGGTCACTTTGAAAGTTAACCACACTATCTAAAGCAAACCGAATTATCGTCTGTAAAATCACCGTGAAACAAGCCGAAAAGGGGGCATTTTGATCGGCAGATTGGGGGTTTGATATACCGCTGAACTTTGAAATTCGTACATACTGAAGATGATACCGGTTCTGTCCGTGGTAGAAAGTCACTTTGAAAATCAACCACATTAAAGCATCCAAATTATCGTCTGTTAAATGACGAGACAAGCCGAAACGGGGGCTTGTTGATCGACAGTTTGAGGGTTATGTCTGATTTATCGCCGATGATTTTATAGCGAGAAAAGTCACATGCTCGCACGGAGGAATCCAAAAGCAAAAAAATCACTTTCAAGGGAAATCATAACGAACATGTGTCAACAAAAAAGACAAACTTTACATCAAACACTATGATGGTGATGATGATAATAATAATATTAATAATAATAATACTAATATTAATAATACTAATAATAATAATAATAATAATAACAATAACAACAACAATAATAAAATACTATAATATATTAATAATACTAATAATAATATAACAATAGTAACAATAATAATAATAATAATAATAATAATAATAATAATAATAATAATAATAATAATAATAATAATAATAATGTAAATTGTGGTTAAATATATGGAATGAAATGAAAGTGCTTACATGTAAACAGTAAAAGTCCAATTCGGCTTTTGTTTTTGTTAAAAGAGAATCCGTCAATCATTCATTCCGTCAATAAAGTATCTTTACTTAATAAAGGGTCGTCGTAAATTTCCAATGAAAATTGAGCAAATGCGTTCTGCATGTGAAGTAGCCACAAAACGTCACAAACAAAATTTTATCGAGACTTTTAAATGTATTGTGACCAGGCGCGTAACAGGGGTCTTGGGTCGGGAGGGGGAGGGGGATGGGCAAAGATAATAATTTTCCCGGTTAGTAATTTATGACCCGGTGTGATACCCCATCATTTTTTCTCCACCCACATAGAAAAAAATACGACATAGGGCTTATGTTATTTTTAATAAAGGCACACACACGTGTGTTTGAAACTAAATATAAGCATTTTCATCATGGTTTTATTACAAACATATTCCTTCACCATCAATACAGATTAAGGCCCTTCTTAGGCAAAACGATCTATCTTAATTTTTTTTTCTATTGGAGTTGGGCCTATTATGCATTTAAATAACTTAGAATGCAAAGGAGGGCAAGCACAAGCATTAACCTTAACAAATGCGCGCGAAGCGTGCGAAAATTTTGTGTGTTTTTAATTCTAATTTCGTCGGAATTGATCAAAACACCCTAAAATGTGCAATTTTTAGAGGGAATTGGCCTACCTCAACAAGAAATGCGCATATGTTATATATGGCCACACTCGTTTTTTTGAAACTGACTATAAGCATTTTCATTATGGCTTTATGTATTACAAACATATTCTTTCACCATCATTACACATTGAGGCCCTTCTTTTAGGTCCGATCTATCTTAACTTTTCTTTCTTGAAGTTTAGGACTATTATGTGTTTAAATAACTTAAAAGGCAAAAGAGGGCAAGCACATGCTTCAACCTTAAAAAATGCGCACGAGGCGCGCGAAAAAATTTAGTGTTTTTAATTCTAATTTCGTCGAAATTGATCAAAAACTCCGTAAAATGTGCAATTTTAAGAGGAAATTAGCCTACCTCAACAAGAAATGCACTTATGTTATATATGGCCACACTCGTTTTTTTTTTGTTTTTTTTCCCCGTTTTTTTTTAAACTGACTATAAGCATTTTCATTATGACTTTATTTATTACAAATATATTCTTTCACCATCATTACACATTGAGGCCCTTCTTTTAGGTAAAACGATATATCTTAAATTTTATTTCTTGAGTTTGGGACTATTATGTTTTAAAATAACTTAGAAGGCAAAGGAAGGCAAGCACAAGCCCTAACCTTCAAAATTTGCGCGCGAAAAAAAATTGTTTTTAATTCTAATTTCGTCGAAATTGATCAAAACTCCCTAAAGTGTGAGATTTTAAGAGGAAATTAGCCTACCTCAACAAGAAATACGCTTATGTTATATATGGCCACACTCGTTTCTTTCAAAACTGACTATAACCATTTTCATTATGGCTTTATTTATTACAAATATATTCTTTCACCATCATTACACATTGAGGCCCTTCTTTTTGGTAAAACGATTTATCTTAAATTTTCTTTCTTAAGTTTGGGACTATATTATGTGTTTAAACAATTTAAAAGGCACAGGAGGGCGAGCACAAGCTTTAACCTTGAAAATTGCGCGCAAAGCGCGCGAAAAATCGTTTTTAATTCTAATTTCTTCGAAATTGTTCAAAACTCCCTAAAGTGTGCAATTTTTTGAGGAAAGGCCTACCTCAACCAAAATTGTGCGCAAAGCGCTCCAAATTTGATGGTTTCAGGCATTTTCCGGGGTGATTAGGTTTCAATGGGGAAAGATTTTCCTCAGATGGATATTTTCCTCTTGTCATCCGGTGGTTACGCTACTGCAGGGATTATCTGGCATCTTAGATCAAATGCGATAATGGACACCTTTTGAAGTGGAGAAGGGGTTGCCGGGTATTGTGATATCTGTTCATTATATCTTCCTTTCTATTCTTGTCTTTATTTTTCTCTTCTCTTTTTCTTTTCCTCTTCTTTCGCTTTCCCTCCCTCTACTCTCTTTCTTTTCTCCCCCTGCCCCGACGACACTGGCTAACACGCCAATCATCCCCCCCCCCCCCAATGAAAAATACTTTTCCTTATCTTTATTTTATTTTATAGTTTACAGTATGTTTGTGTTTTTTTGTTTTTTTTTGTTTTTGTTTTTTTATTTTGGTCATTTATCACTTTTTTCCTTTTTATCTTTCTTTGGTATAAAGGGACAATAGACCCCTCGTGGGTTATAGAGACACTATTATCTTTTACTAACCATTTTATGTAAATTGTGGTTAAATATAAGGAATGAAATGAAAATGCTTACAAGTAAACAATCCGGCTTTTGTTTTTTCATAATAATAACATGCGTTAAGGTTTTATAACCACTGGCGCGAATTATAGGGGTCTGGTTTGATGGTATGAACGTCAGGGCTTTAAAATTGGCCTAAAAATAGTACAACTATTCCCACCAATCATCCTGGCCCAATATATAAGTGAATATTGTACAATTTATTATTTTAATCCTAACTGAATTAATTCTGAGTCTAGGTTTCGGGGCCAAAATAATAATCGGGCTATTTTTAATAACAGGCGCCTATTGTACGTACATTTAATCTATAACAAAACTATCTGCTAACATCGGACACTAATGTAATTTTGAGTATTTGTAGGCCAGAAGTAAATGCTATGGATAAAAGTACCCACAAAACATGATCATTCGAAGAGAAAGATGCCTCCGCAATGGCCTATAGCGTTCGGTTGATAACAAAATATCATCTTCGACATGTTTAAATAGGCCTACATGCTTTCGTGCGTTATTACAAAAAGCTCACAGCAGACCGATCACCTCCCTATGGCCAACTTAGTCACCAGGGGTGATGTGTTCTTGAGGGTACTTCCCGTAATAAGTTTGTGGCGCCAGCGGGGGTGGGGGGCAGAGCCAGGACCCCTCGGGTTGGAGCTGGCCCCTCGTCAGGGAGTCAGGAACTAAAACACAATTCGTTCGAAAGAAAAATATTCTATGTATTTTGTACATATAGTAGGCTCTAAAATTGTTTAAATAAGCTTTTGAAACAACTAAAAATTTTTGGAGGCTTCGCCCTCTGGACCACTTTCGATTCATTTTAAGCAACGCTCGATCACGCCCACTTTGCTCTCGTCAGGAAAGCGTTTCCCTCGTCCAATCCAAAATTTTTTAACGAAAATTTCCTTTTTCATTTGTTGAAGTGTCTCTGGGTATTTCTGATTCACATATTTTGTATGTTAAAATATCTAGTATTAAATTTCTACACTATTTTTATATACATGGATGTGATGACAATGTGAAGTATTTGAACCGCTCAGTATTAATTGACTACAAAGATAAGCTAAGGTGTAATAACAATTAGTGCATGGTTTGGGATATCATTTACATAAAATAAATTAGGCCTATATTGTGTTTATGAGGTACGACGCAGCAATAATAATTAAATATTACTCATTAATTTGTCTTGAATTATCAATCAAGTTTAGCCTAATCATTTTCATACATGTATAATGCGTGTATAATACATACATATACACATAATTACGTTTTATTTAATACAGAACATAATACGCCTTTGTATCAGCAGCACTCGCTTAAGTGGTACGTTCTACACATACTGAATATGACTCTGCTCCTTCCACTGTACTTAACGTAATTCGAATAATGAGTTCTCACGTGTTGCATTTGTAGGTGACAAGTCCTTTTTGAAAATTTTGAAAATTCGTTTTAGTGTAAAATTATTTTCTTTTACGATATTTTAATGAACGTTAAATAGGAACTCAAGAAATGCCCTGTAAGAATTGATTAGAATAAGGCTTTCCATTTTGGGGAGAAAGAAATAACTCAATAGATTAAAATGGTAAAAAATTCACATTACAATACAAGTCTGAAATATCAAACAAATCGACCTTCTCAAATTATAATACAAATAGTAATAATAATAATAATAAAACAAATGATAATAAAAAATAATAGTAATAAGCTGAGCTGATGGCTGAAAGGCATTGTTCCTGCTATTTATGCTGAAGACCCCGGTTCAAACCCCGACCAGCGTTATAATTCTCTCTGCTCCTTGAATAATCATCAGAAAAAGGTTAAGCGGTAAAAGCCTTATATTCTTAAAATCGCTACATTGTCGCGGTAGAGCGTATTCGGTGCAATCGGGAAGGCTCCTCGATTCGACCGACCAATTAGCATCACCGAAAGCTGTTGCGCATAACGTGTGGGAATTGTATGGATAATCAGGCCAAAAAAAAAAATAATAAGTTGTCTTACCCTCCGCGACCGATCAAGATTTCCCAGAAAATCGGGTCGGTATTTTTTTTTTTTTTTTTATTGTTCAAAGGTCTTACTTTCAGTCAAGTACAAATTTGAGAATATCGCTTCCGAAATTAACATTTAGAATATAAAATCTAAACCAGACATGTATTTTTACCAAAATTGGGCAACAGATGCACGCGTAAAATCGGTAAAATAGAAGGCATAATTTTGAGAACCGAGCGCGACGACTACTATGTATGACTATGTACCTGTATGTGGCTTGAGCTGTCAAGCCACGACCAGGTCTAGGCCTATTCTTTACTAATGTACAACTAGTGGCTGCTTGAATCAAAAATCGTATTCATTACTTAACGGTATATTGGACAATTAATTAACACAGGCTTAGGTCTAGCCATCGCTTTAAAGCCGATACATAGCTAGACGTTATCTAAGTTAATTTTAGGCCAACCACGAACCAATTTTTTTCTTTTGTTTTTTCTCAAGTTTACTTCGCTCGCTTGTATTACATAGAGGGCGCATGTTTGGATATTTTTCGTAGATATATTATGGTTTTGCTTGAGTCACCTGCCTATGCGTGATCGTGTGGATCAGATACACAAATAATTTTACGTTTTCAAGTAAAATTTTTTTTCATCAAACTGATTTATTTTCGTTCATTTCAATTATACATATACTTGTGCTAGTATTTATTCTGTCATTACTTTTGAACACATTTTGTTTGGAAAGCTTGCCTTCTATTGTGGTGACTACGAAGCCTTCCTAATAGGGACTGCAGTTTGAGGCCTATCCAATTTCAGGAAAAAAAAAATCCGATTGAATGACTGACCGACCGATGATCTAGATTTTTTCCATTTAAGTGCAAAACAACACAACAATCTTTTTTTTGCCTAATATAATCTTGAAAATATACACACAATAACTAAAACCTTCAGTTCATACTTTCAGATATCAATAATGTTTATGTTCCTTTATAGTTTACAAGACATTTACATAGCATTAGTTTTGCTTATATAACACTTTAAAGAAATAGAATAATAATCTCCATTACAAAACCAAGATGAAGTACAACTGAAAAATGCCTATTTTATTCTAATTTAATTCACTGAACAAGGGACGAGGATGTGACCATTTCGGGTCATAGCCAGGATAGCCAAAAACGGACCAAGTGGGGTATGGGTATCGCCTAGAAACACTGACAGTGTAAAGGGGAAGAGCCAGTTGAATCACAGCTTTGGTATTGTAGGGTGTTGTCAGATTCTGATAGATTACTGGTTATTTTTTTTTTTTTAACTCAGTATATTTTTAACTGTCTTAAAAATACCGAGCATTTTTTTTTTTAATAAGGAGCTGCGTATGCAACCATCCCAGCCCGTGGATACGGGCCATGCCTACTATTGTGTAGCCTTTTTAAATGCTTCTTTTTCATTATTCATTGTGGAATTTGAAACTGTACAGTGAATTGTATTCAGTTGAGCTTTAGTTTTTGAATAAAAATTGTTATGTAGTGAAAAAATACTGCATCCTACCGGAATGATTTGGAATTCCGTATTGTTTTAAATATAAATTAAATTTAAAATATGTAGCATTGTCCACAATCTTTATCCGACTAAATGTACATTCGATCTAGGTATACTAAACAACGCCCTCAAACATTTCAATTAATCTTCTTAATTCTTAAAAGATATCACATTGAGAGTCATAATCACAGTGGTGGGGTCATGCTCTCACTGAAGGGAGTGTGGGAAACTAGCCCCAGGCCTAATCACTGTGTAATTGTCTTTCAAAATTCTGGTACCAATGTGTACCTACAAATGTTCTTTCATTACTTTTTGTTTAAGATAGTACTCCCAGAGTTCTTTAGTAACAGCCTATCTCTCCAAGGTGGTTTACTTTCTTGCTACTTGACCAGCATTTCCAGACTTGCGTCCACAGTTGCTGAAAGTCCATCTCAATGCTATCCATTTTAGACCAACGGTGCCGCCAAATGAATTCCAGTCCTTGCCAATCTCTTCCGCAATCAATTGCAATATCCTAGACGAAAAATAAAGACATCAATATTAAAACTCGACCAGGACAGAACTGGCAGAAATTAGTAGAATGCGAAACATCTACACAGTAAAAAGATGATAATGACAGAAGCATTTAAAGCAATGTTGAGGATGTCGTATCATTCTTTGTTTTGATATGAAACGTTTTGAAAATTTTATCTAAGACATGTAATATAATAGTAATGATTAATTGATATTAAATAGTTTGAGTATTTTTCATCTATAATGAATAATTATTACATCAAAATAATGTATCATTTTATAGTATTTATTAAATTTAATTAAATACTAAATTATTAATAATTATTTTTTCAGATTCCACCCTCTAAGCAAATCAGGAAAAAATCAGTAAATGGATAAATAATTCTTAGTTAGTTTACATGGCAATTTATCCATACTTTTGGTTTAAAAAATAGCAGGAAAGAGGATAATTAAAAAAAAAACTTTTATTAATCTAAATATAGTACCTTAATCTGCTCAAAGAGCAGTCCAAACTACTTCATTAATTCCAAGAAGACCTCACAGCTAGTTTCGTCTTTGCTAAGCTCATCTCTCCAAGGATGTCCGACTAACTTTCCTTCATCAACAAGTTTCTTCCATAGCTTGGTAAATTGATGCCTAAAGTAATAAATTTAAAACTTTTATAATTGTTTTAAATACATAAAATTGTTTTTTACAATTTGTTAATATGTGCTAAAAAACAATGTTAATAAAAAAACAGTTTTTTTGTTGTTGTTGTAGCACTGTTTAATATCTACGAAGATCACCTTTACCAGTATACAAAACATGTTTGTTAACACCGTAGTAGTATACAGTATAAAAATATAAATATACTATACAATTTGAAGGTACTTTACGACAGTCAAAATGGCTGACATAATAACGACCTTCTTTAAAACAGTGAATAATACCTTCTGTCAGTGCCTTCAACGCCATGCAAAGATTAAGGTCTTCCAAAGACTCAATGAATTCCTTCATATTTCCTTCACTGATTTCCAGTCTGTCTTCAACATCAATGACCATAGCTGTTGGTATACTGCTTTTGAGTGGTGTATTATATTGTCAAGTGGAGTCAATACGTTTCCCAATTTCATTTACAGTAAGCTTTTACCTGTGAAGTATGAAATGTTTTGTTGAAAGTTTCTTTCTTTAACATCTGAGAATGATGGCAGTGTTTCTTGAATCTTTATTTTGAGACCATAATGCTCAGTTATTTTGACGGTATCGTACAGTAAAGTGAGATCATTTGAATTTATCTCAACATGTACAACCAAATCATTCAGTCCATTGTGTTAGTTATTTCTGCTAGTGTCCCATGTTTCACCTTATCTCTAAACAACACTTTCAACAGAGGAGGACATTTGTTTTCATCATACCACTTCGAGACAACTGTCTTCAGAGCACTGAACTGCTGATCCAACATTTCTATAAAATAATAAACTAATATCTAATATTGTACACTAATCCATGTATTTCAAAATGTAGATTTTTGCATGAATGTTACAAGTCAATATTATTAAATTATATTATGGAATGCCAGAAATTAACTCATTCAATATTTTCGTAAAGCAGCTATCCCTACTAAACACAACTCAAACATTTAATAGTCAACAGCTAATGTTGACTAAATATCCTAATAGTAAAATAAAATCATAAGTTCAGATTCCATCATCTAGGGAAAATCATATCGTATTTTAATCAGAGTGATTTTAAATAATTAGATTAGAGTGATATAATGGTGGGTTTTCTGAGTTTGTCACTGACCTGAAACTACTTTCTTATTCTTGAACATTCTCTGAATTTTGCTTGTACTTGTCAATTTCCTCTTGCATCTGATTTATCATTGTCTAATGTCTAAGCATTGGCAAAACATTATTGCAAGTTTGTCCAGCACACCAATGGCTGTTTAAAGTTTTATAAGATATTGATACAAAGAGTTATCAATCAACCAATGGCTATTTTTTAAGATAATTATAGGGATCATTGTAGTTGAACAATTTAATCAATTATTTGTCATTCTCTACTAAGTTCAAAAATTTCATGCATTAGGTGTTGGGGACTGAACCTGGCATCATTTTTGGTTGGGGGAAAGCAGCCTTATGACCTTTTGTGTGGTTAGGAGCAAAAAAAAAACCTGAAAGAGATGACAAAGACACTGTAGACTATGTGGAGCCAAGATATTCAACAAAGTATTTTTAAAGGCTTTGCTACTTGTTCACCATATATGCCTGCATTATCATCAGCATTTATGTTGTTATTTTGAACAAGTGGAAATATTTTTAAATTCCACTACACCTTGATTTGTAAAGCTTATAAAATGCACCAGAATATTGTTGTGACAATTTTTTTGGCAAATCCAAGATGGTGATAGGTGAACCTGGTTTGACTCAAATTTTGTACTTCAGTTTTGCACTCTTAATGCACTACGGCATGTTATAAAATGAAGATTTTCTACAAAAAGTCACTCAATCTGTATAATTCAATAGGCCTTACGGGCCTGTCTACTTTTATAATGTGAAAAAAGGGAAGACTTCAGTATCTAAGCTTTAAGACTAATATATTTTTAAAATGTGATGATACTGTATACTTATCACACAATTAACCTATTATTTGACTGTAAAATCTACATCCTATTGCACAAAAGACTAATGGATGTGTGTAGTATACAAATCATCTTACTTTTTTTTCTCGCAGTTTGAAACCGGGCCGGACATTGCTTGCAGTGAATACGGGACAGTACGACAGTGGGAGTGAGACAAGCAATGGCCTATGCTATTGTCACATGGTCGGTAAATTGGTAATCATGACCAGGTCAACTTCTACACAGGGTGGGTATAATATTTAATTGATGGGAAAATTAAAGTAAGAGAATATTTGAGTGTTGAAAAATAAAGACGCATCATTGTGATTTTCAAATTTGAAAAGTGTAATTTCTTTTGTTTATTAATCATTCATTATCACTGCAGAAAAAATGCCGCGCACAATTTGGAATTGCTACACAAAACAAAAAGTGAGTAAAACTTTTTGCTAAAAAACAAAAAATGCTGGAAATCAAACGTCGGCGGTATGTGTTTTCCTGATTTTACTGTCAAATTTTAAAATAAAAAAATTAAAGCTGAGAAAAGTGGAAGAATATGTAGCTATATTCTGTATAGTAATTTTTGATTGAGATTATGTTTGCCAGATTAATTTTCTTATAATCATCAAATATACATCTGAATAAATCTCATGCATGTTAATTTAATAACAACTTTCTGTAAAATGAAATTTATGTTGCCATTGCAAAAACACAATTCTACTCACACAGAAGTCCAAACTGCTTCATCAATTCTAGGAAGATCTCAAAGCAAGTTTCATCTTTGCTAATCTCATCTCTCCATAGATTTTGGCTAACTCTTCCTCCAGTATACCTTCATCATCTAACCTATGCCACATCTTGATCACTGAAGGCCACTGAAATTAATGATAATTGAGATGTATGTTATTTTAATCACCTTTTCATTGTCATTAGGTTGCACAACTGTGATGATTTTTCCAAGATGTCAATCAGCTTCCATGGGTTTGTTCTCTCTATGCTTTAGAAGTATGTGGTTTTCAAAGAACAGAATGATACCAAGATTGTGAAAGTAATTGAGGAGGTTGTGGATGCTGTTTTTTTTTTGTTTTTTTTTGGAAATTTTGCATTCATATGCAACTTTACAGACCTAATACAATAAATTACACTACATTAATTTCACAAGTCAATAATAATAATCGTGTAAATCATGCCTATGAAAAATACTGTAATACATTATATCACAGTCGGTAAACATTTCTATATAAATTTATAATAAAATCATACTTCATCGTTGTCTTGCACTCAGTTACCCTACCAATCTCCTCCAGTATTAGTTGAATTTTAGCCACTTGAGCGGTATCGTATCATGCATCGTTTTAAGAAATCCACAAACAACTCGTTGAAGTTCCTTCACCATCTAGCTTTGAGATGCAAACTGGTTATCGATGGCGTAAACTGTTCTCTTCACATGACATTCATATGGAGTACCTTTGATTTCGTTGAAAATTTTTCTGAACTGTTCTTCAATCTGAATAATAAAAAATGAAATGATTAAGGGCTTAATAATATTTTTTTGACTGACAGAGGTCAAAGTCACATTTTTTCTCTTGTCATCGGGCTTGAATCGTTTCAAGTTGATTGTTTTCATTTCATTTGTAACAGAAATTTCATGTTAAAAATACAGAAACAGTTATTATGGTGTCGTTTACAACAGACACAATCAAAAATAGTTCACCGATCTTTACAGTGATATTAACTCGAGCATTCAAAACAATAACAAATGGAGTACCGCATACAGATCAGATGACTGATTAGGAGCACGAAGTGGATTGCAAATTCCATTATTAAAAAGGTCTTTAGTAGTCCTACAAGGTTTTAAACTAGCAAATTCAAAATATTCACAATATTCTTTTTGAAAAGAAGTCCCCTTTTCAGTTTGAAAAGTAGTCTTGAAAAGAAGCCATCTCTAAAACTATATCACCTTCAAAAGAAGCCCATTCTAGGGTTCTAAAAAAAGAAGTAGCCCATGGGCTTCTATTCGAGAATTACGGTATGTGTGATAATGCACTAAATATGACTTACATATAAATTTATTATTTATTACAAAATTATCTCTATGCACTAAGACACCACAGCCCAAGTGCACCAAAAAAAGGAAGAACTAAAAACAAAAACCAGATGAAAAGGAACCAAGTTCAGAATTAATATAAAAAAAAAAAAGATGTGATTTGAGACGCCAAGATTTGAAGCCAGTCAAAGATGGAGACTCACACAGTCTCAAGTGATTCGTTCCAAAGCTTCGGTGCAGCAACAATAAAAGAATGATTGCCACAAGTATAAAGGTGACCAGTTATACAAATCTTCTCTATGCACTAAGACACCACAGCCCAAGTGCACCAAAAAAAGGAAGAACTAAAAACAAAAACCAGATGAAAAGGAACCAAGTTCAGAATTAATATAAAGAAAAAAAGATGTGATTTGAGCCACCAAGATTTGAAGCCAGTCAAAGATGGAGACTCACACAGTCTCAAGAGATTCGTTCCAAAGCTTCGGTGCAGCAACAATAAAAGAATGATTGCCACAAGTATAAAGGTGACCAGTAGTTAAGAATGGTAGATGATGAAGATGAGGTAGACCTAACCAGGTGCAAACAGCAGAATAGTGAAATTAGATTGGAGATGTAGTGGAGAATGATTTATGGAGTAACTTCTATACAAATAACAAGTTAATTCTCATCAATTCCAAGATGATCTCAAAGCAAGTTTCATCTTTGCTAATCTCATCTCTCCATAGATTTTGTCTAATTCTTCCTCCAGTACCTTCATCATCTAACCTATGCCATATCTTGATCACTGAAGGCCACTGAAATTAATGATAATTGAGATGTATATTATTTTAATCACCTTTTCATTGTCATTAGGTTGCACAACTGTGATGATTTTTTCAAGATGTCCATCAGCTTCCATGGGTTTGTTATCACTCTATGCTTTAGAAGTATGTGGTTTTCAAAGAACAGAATGATACCAAGATTGTGAAAGTAATTGAGGAGGTTGTGGATGCTGTTTTTTTTGGGTTTTTTTTGGAAATGTTGCATTCATGTGCAACTTTACAGACCTAATACAATAAATTACACTACATTAATTTCACAAGTCAATAATAATAATCGTGTAAATCATGTCTATGAAAAATACTGTAATACATTTTATCACAGTCGGTAAACATTTCTATACAAATTTATAATAAAATCATACTTCACCGTAAGTCTTGCAGACAATTTCTCTACCAATCTCCTCCAGTATTAGTTGAATTTTAGCCACTTGAGCGAGATCGTCTCAGGCATCGTTGTAAGAAATCCACAAACAACTCGTTGAAGTTCCTTCACCATCTAGCTTTGTGATGCAAACTGGTTGTCGATGGCGTAAACTGTTCTCTTCACATGACATTCATATGGAGTACCTTTGATTTCGTTTTTCTGAACTGTTCTTCAATCTGAATAATAAAAAATGAAATGATTAAGGACTTAACCATATTTTTTTGACTGACAGATGTCAAAGTCACAATTTTTCTCTTGTCATCGGGCTTGAATCGTTTCAAGTTGATTGTTTTCATTTCATTAAAACAATTGCTAGTGATATTGTAACAGAAATTTCATGTTAAAAATACAGAAACAATAATTATGGTGTCGTTTACAACAGACACAATCAGCAAAAATAGTTCACCGATCTTTACAGTGATATTAACTCGAGTATTCAAAACAATAACAAATAGAGTACCGCATACAGATCAGATGACTGATTAGGAGCAAGAAGAGGATTGCAAATTCCATAATTAAAAAGGTCTTTAGTAGTCTTACAAGGTTTTAAACTAGCAAATTCAAAATATTCACAATATTCTTTTTGAAAAGAAGTCCCCTTTTCAGTTTGAAAAGTAATCTTGAAAAGAAGCCCATCTCTAAAACTATACCACCTTCAAAAGAAGCCCATTCTAGGGTTCTAAAAAAAGAAGTAGCCCATAGGCTTCTATTTGAGAATTACAGTATCTGTGATAATGCACTAAATATGACTTACATATAAATTTATTATTTATTACAAAATTATCTCTATGCACTAAGACACCACAGCCCAAGTGCACAAAAAAAAGGAAGAACTAAAAACAAAAACCAGATGAAAAGGAACCAACTTCAGAATTAATATAAAGAAGAAAAGATGTGATTTGAGCTGCTAAGATTTGAAGCCAGTCAAAGATGGAGACTCACACAGTCTCAAGAGATTCGTTCCAAAGCTTCGGCGCAGCAACAATAAAAGAATGATTGCCACAAGTATAAAGGTGACCAGTAGTTAAGAATGGTAGATGATGAAGATGAGGTAGACCTAACCAGGTGCAAACAGCAGAATAGTTAAATTAGATTGGAGATGTAGTGGGGAATGATTTATGGAGTAACTTCTATACAAATAACAAGTTAATTCTCAGATGAATGGGTAACCAATTGGAAGATGTACAGTAGGGAACACTCAGAAGTGAGAGCAATGAGTCTGGCAGCTACATTTAAACTTTTATATAGCAGTTTTCCTCCCAGCTATTGACTATATACAAATGCTTATAATTACAATATAGATAATTGAATGCATACATAAAAATCTGGAGTAGAGTTGAATAACTTGGTGGTTAAGATGCTTGCCTTCTAATCCCAGGGTCCTGGATAACAACTTTTAAGTCTGTCCCTTGGTATTTTTTACATAATATCTGCACATGTGTCAATGGCAAAATCGGCCTATTTCAACAGCCTTTGTGAAAACATCATCTGCACTAAGTGATGTGCTCTGACTAGACAGTAAATTTGAGAAGTAGAAATTAGTGTCAGTATCTAATATAATTAACAAAATTAATCAAGATAAAAAGAATAAAATCAATAAAGAAAACAGAGTCAGTATGTAGCATGGCCCTAGGCATGTTTGATCATATTTTACAATTGTACGCCATGACCAGATGCATCAATATTATTTTTATCAGTTCTCCAAGGATCGTAATCTTAATGGTACATTAATTCCTAGGCCTTGGAAGTATAAAATTTAGTTTGCCTAGGCTGGCCTACCTATAGCTGCGCACGGCTACGATTGTTTACTCAGATTACTTTTCTAGACTATGCAGATGGATCTCCATCTCGCCCTAGTCTAGTGTAAATTCCAAACCCAACTATGCATTACTGGAGTAAGAGCCACGTGCATGAAGTACAGTGTTGTAGGCGACTTAGAACCGTCCATATTCTAGCAGGGAATAAATATGTTTTAAACATGAATAATACGTGTGTTGTAAGTGAAATTTTTACCCGGTAGACAATGGTTTATCATTACATTTTTGGGAATTCCCACCAAATGTTGGTATGAAATCAACGCAAATTCATTTAATAAATATTGTTTTATCAAATGTAAATATAATTTGGCTTTAGTTTATTGCAACATTTTATACACGTACAGTAGGCATATAAAGAATTTGCTAAAGGTAGACCAGAATAGACCAAGCCGTCCAAGCCACCACAGCAAAAGTGGCCGTCATAAATAATTGTTGGCCGCCCAAAAGATGGCCGGACAGATCGTTGGTAATCCCTTGCTTCAGGTCAAAGGCTACAAAATAACAACAGTTTAAGAGTTACAAGTTAGATGCGTATAAGAATATTGCAAGTTTGCACCAGCCCATATATAAGGTCTGGTTTTTTGAGGCACTGGATGATCATAATTGCTTCTATTGTTTCCTCGTTGTGCTCCCAGCTGTTGCGTCCTCTTCCACGAAAGCCTCCTCTACTTTGTGGTCTGTTACCGGATTTGCTTCCCAGACGTGTGCTGATGCCATTTGCCATGTTACTGAGATGGTCCATGTGCTGGTTGTTTGCCGATTGGTCTTTGTTCCTGTAATCGTGTTGACCTCTTCCTGAAAAATATTTAATTCAATTGTTAAATGCTGCCACTATACTACATGTAAACCGCCTATTAGATGAAATTCAACGCACTTTTAGTAAAATGGCTGCCCTCTAAATGGGCATGGTTCTGCTCAGTAGTAAAGTATGTAGGAAGGTGGAGAATAACCTATAACTCCCAGCATCCTTGTGCTGAATTAGTATGGGTGTGGTCAGTAGTAAAGTATGTAGGAAGGTGGAGGATAACCTATAACTCCCAGCATCCTTGTGCTGAATTAGCATGGGTGTGGTCAGTAGTAAAGTATGTAGGAAGGTGGAGAATAACCTATAACTCCCAGCATCCTTGTGCTGAATTAGTATGGGTGTGGTCAGTAGTAAAGTATGTAGGAAGGTGGAGAATAACCTATAACTCCCAGCATCCTTGTGCTGAATTAGTATGGGTGTGGTCAGTAGTAAAGTATGTAGGAAGGTGGAGGATAACCTATAACTCCCAGCATCCTTGTCCTGAATTAGTATGGGCGTGGTCAGTAGTAAAATATGTAGGAAGGTGGAGAATAACCTATAACTCCCAGCATCCTTGTCCTGAATTAGTATGGGTGTGGTCAGTAGTAAAGTATGTAGGAAGGTGGAGGATAACCTATAACTCCCAGCATCCTTGTCCTGAATTAGTATGGGCGTGGTCAGTAGTAAAGTATGTAGGAAGGTGGAGAATAACCTATAACTCCCAGCATCCTTGTGCTGAATTAGTATGGGTGTGGTCAGTAGTAAAGTATGTAGGAAGGTGGAGGATAACCTATAACTCCCAGCATCCTTGTGCTGAATTAGTATGGGTGTGGTCCATGACTACCTAGTCGCAGTAAAGAGGCATTTATAGTAGTTGTACATGTTCACATTATTTATCACCACATCCTTAGGATCGGGGTAACCCCCTACTCCTCCGAAAGATGCAATAAATCTTTTAAAGTGGACACAAGCTAGATGTGTACACTGGACCTTCATTTCAAGTTCTTACCTGAGAAGACTTAGTTCTAATAGATAAACCATGGGCGAGGAGTGGCTCAAATTAGCGCCAATGTTAAATCTGTAGCTAGTAGTGCCTAACCTTACTAATCAGCCACCGACTCTTATTGTGGCATGGTTGACTGGTAAGGCTAAGCTTTACCGCTAGTAATCCTTCAGTATAGCGAGTGTGAACTCACACCAAAATGCTTTGCAATGACAACTTTCAGTGGTACATTCTAACAATAGTGTGACTATTGTTAGTTTGTTAGACTATGTCTAAATAAATGGTGACATCATATTCTGACCATGTACTGTATAGGTACATAATGACTATATATGGGCATACAACAGTTTTTTATCAAATAGAATTTGATAAGCTGGACAGATATTACTATGTGAGTATGCTCTGTGAGTAATACCTTGTCAATAATGCCCAGTGAATGCCCTGTGTTAACATTTGCCGTCAGTGTCCCTTCAAGTTTGACATTTTCCTACAGTATAGCACATGGATATGTTGATTTCTTAAGGTATTTGTCTGTGTCTCAATGCACTCACTGCAAAGTATAAATATAACTCTACAACAGAATAACTGAGACCAGAGTAACTGATGTGAACATTCCATTTCCTGTGTTCTTTTTGTGTAAAGTGCCTAGAAGCATTTCTTTTGTGTTAAATGCTTCATAAGACTCACATCATTATTAGTTAAGCATACAATTTCTTGATTACAATTGGTGGTCCAGTGGCATAATGCTGACGCATTGCAAAATGTTAGCATTACCTTTTGACGTATTCCAACGTTCAGTGCCTTTATCCACCCCTTCGACTAGAAGATCTTCTATCATCTCTTTGCCTCCCCCCTCTGTCCGCATCTTGAGTGTTAGCTCTTCTACGATCATCTCTATTGTAGAATCACAATATTGAATTTCAAATATTAATCACAACGTACTTCTATTCAGAATTATTTATTTTAAAAAAAATTAGGTGTGTTCAAATAAAACTTTCAATTATATGCTACATCTTATTTTTAGGGGAAAAGTACAAGCATGCATCGTCATGACAACAAGAAAACCTTAAAACAAATATAATCTTAATTAATATTCTAAATTAAAACTAATGCAGAATTGTAAGATTTGGAAGTCTGTAACTACAATAGGTAAGTTGTAATTTATCAATAATTCTTATCGAATTGAAAGTAGTTGCTACTTTTATGATTGTTTTGTTTATGATTTCTACATTCAATAGTTTAGGATTTATGGGAAAAGTACATGCATGCATGGTTATGACAACAAGAAAACCTTAAAACAAATATAATCTTAATTAATATTCTTTATTAAAACTACTGCAGAATTGTAAGATTTGGAAGTCTGTCTACAATAGGTAAGTTGTAATTTATTAATAATTCTAATCAAATTGAAAGTAGTTGCTACTTTTATGATTGTTTTGTTTATGATTTCTACATTCAATAGTTTAGGATTTATTGATAAGACCAGGTATGAATAGTTATGAACAAAAGAACCAAACAAAATAAACATTATCTTAATTAATATTCTAAATTAAAACTATTGTTGAAATGTAAGACTTAAAGTTTTTAACTACAGTAGGCAGGTGTTAATTATTAATAATTTTTTTTGTTTATGATTCCTACTTTCAATTACAGGAAGAAAGATGCTTATTAATTATTCAAGAGAGCAATGGAAGTTTTTAGCAGAAAGAAATATAAAATGCTGTGATAAGGTTTGAACAGAACCCTGGTATTGGAAGGCAAGCATGATAATCAGCAATTATTCAGCTCTATTCCAATTCACAGCCTTGCTCAAAGGCTCAACTGAAGTGAACAAGGCTTGTGGTTAAATAAAGTTTAATTATATTAAAATGATATTTGATGATTTAACATTACCTTGCACTTGTGCTCTGGGTTCTTCTGGACCTCTGGTAGTCTTGATCGTCTTCATCAATAACCTAAGAAGGAACAAGGTCATAAATAAACATGAACAAACACATGCATACATATATGGACAAGTAAAACAAATGGTTTATATCAATAAAAGCATGGTCTGTCTCCAAAGGTTTTAACCCAGAGAGTCCTCCAACTATATAATGCTGAACTTCATCTATTTTAATAGAATCTTTTGAAGCCAAGCTTCAATATAAGAGCTTTAGATTTTGTGCAACATCATCATCTGTACGAGATAGTTATGGGCCATTCTGCATCCTATAGTCGACACCAACTTAATGTGTTCAGATGTGCATATGATTTCTTTGTGACACTGTTACACCCTACCGTAAATGTGCAATCAAAAGCTCCCTAGTAAAGGTGTGCAACTGTAACGAGGTGTCAAGTGGTTCACTCTCTCTTTTAACCTACTAACTGCTACTATATCTAATATGCTTAACAAATAAATATAAATAATTATGTATCATTGACATTTTGCATTTAATTTCTTGCATAATTATTTAATTTCATATAAAATACAAATGTTCACAAAAGAAAGAAATCAAGAAAAAGTTTGCACTTAATATGTTGCTTGTATTTCTTTGCTTGGGGTATGAAATATATTTTCTTCTTAGACATGGGCCTCCAGCCACTTTTTTATTGAAGGCAGCTCAGTTACCCTTTTTTTTTTAAATTTCCCTCACATCCAACAGCAAGTACACTCCCCACTTACAGGATGAGAATAATGCTTTATAAACTAAGCCTCTTTACGAGGCTTTAGGAAGTGGAGTTGTTTTCAGTCATGAGTAAAATTCCTGCTGTTACAGGAATTGAACTCACAATCCTGGGATCAGGAGGCAAGCATCTCAACCACTGATGTATTCAATAATAATAATAATAATAATAATAATAATAATAATAAAAAACAGAGCCAAACCAATTTATAATATATATATATATATATATATATATATATATAATAATAAATTAAATTAAATTGTCAATATAGCAATATAGGGTAACAGAGTATCTGCGGTGTATGTTAATATTATAAACTGAATTCCCTCACATCCAACAGCAAGTACACTCCCCACTTACAGGATGAGAATAATGCTTTATAAACTAAGCCTCTTTACGAGGCTTAGGAAGTGGAGTTGTTTTCAGTCGTAAAAACTCACAATCCTGGGATCAGGAGGCAAGCATCTCCACCACTGTTGAATTCTACCAGCTGCTGTACTTGTGTTTCATCTGGAAGAATGTAGGATTTACTTACTTGTTGGTAAAAACACTTCCAGTTGATCAGTGCATACAGTAGTTTTCTAAGGTGTTCCTCTGGTTTTGTCTTTCTTAGCAAATGCTACCACATACTTAGACAATGGAGCTGGATCTGCATTGACATCACATCTTAATTGAAAAAAAAAAACAGACATAATAAATTAATAATTGGTAAAATATAAGCTTTTGATACACTATATGTTGCAGAGGAACATCATGCTAAAAGCATCAATTGATGGTATTTGATTCTGAGAAAAAATGGTTGATTTGTAATCGAAATCAGCCAAGGGCCCTATATAGGCCAGTACTAATAGTATTATAATAATAATAATTGCCTAGGGCCTAGGCCTAGCCTCGATAGTATACACTAGACATAAGATCCAAGTGTTTAAAATAATTAAGGGTTTTGACTCAATTTCAAATGAGGTGTTTTTTTGAATTTGACTGGGACTCACAAACAAGGGGTCATGAATACAAGATGAAATTTAGTTGTTCCAGGATTAATTTTAGGGGGAATACGTTTTCTAGAAGGGTGGTCTTGCTTTGGAATGCACTTCTTAGTGAAGCAGTATCATGTTCAACTATTAATACTTCCAAATCAAGGCTCAATGGTCCAACCATCCACTGAAGTTTGCTCCATACGCTAATAGTGACTTTATTTACAAGAAGGGCTTTTAAGCACCGAGTGCTTTGCCTCGGTCCCGTAGTAGTTAAGGGAAACAAGTAAACCAGACATTTATGAGGTCTCAACATGAAATGAGACACATTGTTGGTGAAATCACATTGAGATATTCACCAAAATAGGTCAAAGGCAACATTTTTACAAAATTTTGGTACATATATTTTATGATTGTGTACTTTTTAAGTGAATTTTCTTACTAAAACAGTGTTCTCTTCGCATATTCTGTAACTCTAGTCCTATATTTGTACAAGTTATAGTTTATCTTTGAGGCCGATTTTCTCAAAACCTCGTTCTCATACACCTAAACTTTAAATGCTCACATCTCTGGATCTATATCGTAGGGAAGCCATTCAAAAACCAAATTAAAGCTTATAATGTGATCTACCAAAATGTAATATAAACTAATTTTTTGATTTTCTATTAAACAATGCGACTCATTTTGTAGTGAGACCTCACATTAATATTCTAAATTTATACCCCTATCTAACCTCCGGATCTAGACCTACATTTTAACCAGGTTTAATATAGGCTTACAGCTCAATGGGCAATCTTTAGCCCAGAATAGCTAGCCTAGCCTACCTTCACCTTAGGCTTAGCCCTTAGTAGTAAGAGGAGTACAGTAGGCGCCTGCCAGGGGCTTGTGGCCTAGGCAGGCTACAGTCGGTAGTACTAAGGCCTAGCCTAGACTGGGCCTAACCGCGAGGGTTGATTTTCAGTTGGTTTTGTACAGATGGATAAAAGAAATAAAAATAATATAAGAGATGTTTAATCACGAATATATATATTTTATTATTTATTAACGTATTCGCTAGCTGAATGTTTATCATTAGGCCCCTATGTGAAAATGCATGATGCGATCATGATCGACCGTCGATGGCAGCAAACATTTACTTCTAGTGGCGCAAAGAGCAGGGTTGCCATTTGGCCTTTTTGACGGCCAGATTCCTCAATCTGGCCGTATAAAAATTTGCCTGGCCATAACTTTTGAAAAGTCACGGCCAATGTATATTCTGTCTCTTATACACATCTAGATGTGTATAAGAGACAGATTTCTCGATAACGTTTTTTCTAATGATATTCATAAAGTCATTACAACAAAAAATCTCAACAGTAAGCAGTAAATTGTAGTTTAAGAAGACGTGATTCAATTCAAAGCCAATTCAAGTCAAAGTGTTTCTGCTTTATTATTCAATATTCAGTGAAAGTATATACGGTACGTTTGTTGTTGTGTTTTTGTAAGGAGAGCCTGACAATAGTAATTCAGTTTACTTTAGTTTATCTTCCGGTTTGTGTCTTTGTTAATCTGTATTTTATATTGCCTGGAAATAATAAATGATATGAAAAGAAATAAAAATAATATAAGAGATGTTTAATCACGAATATATATATTTTATTATTTATTAACGTATTCGCTAGCTGAATGTTTATCATTAGGCCCCTATGTGAAAATGCATGATGCGATCATGATCGACCGTCGATGGCAGCAAACATTTACTTCTAGTGGCGCAAAGAGCAGGGTTGCCATTTGGCCTTTTTGACGGCCAGATTCCTCAATCTGGCCGTATAAAAATTTGCCTGGCCATAACTTTTGAAAAGTCAGGGCCAAAGTATATTTGGCCGAATTTTTAAAAAGTTTACATTTTTTTTTCAATATAGGCCTAATATAACGTAGACTTGTTTTGGATATGTTGTTTTTGTTTGCTTAAATTTTATATTTCATTCTAATCATGTACCTTTGTTTGTACTTGCACTAAACGCTTAATCTAGGCCTGTTATACCCCTTTAGCCGATTGGACGTAAGAGAGTTTATTTAAAAGATAACAGTTACATTTAATAATTTAATAATTTATGTTCGGATGAAATATTATTATTTTATATGAAGTTTATCTTAGATTAAGTTTTATGAAGACAGTTCAATGCAAGTTTGTACCATATATTGTGTGTGTTTGCATATGTTCATCCTAGTCAGGCCCGTAGCCAGGGGGGGTTTTATGGTTCGGGCGAACCCCCCTTTTCTAGCGAACCCCCTCGAATTTTTGAATGAGACCCATTTGGACGGAATATCTGTTTTTAACTTACCCAGCATTAATTCAAAATTTAGCATCTAATTCATTATTTGGTCACCCGTTTTTAAATTCTAGCCTGCGATACAAACCTTCATTCATGAATTTACGATGGCTCACATATAAGGATGGCAAACATCGATAAAAACCCGGCTCCCGTCTCAACTTTAATTGACTGGCCTTTGCCTGAATGTTTGTAAGAAATGTACCAACCGGTAACGAAACCGATCGCCGTCTACCTAGAGTAAAATTACGCCACAAAAACGAAGCTAAAGTTTTGCGACTTAATCCACCAAATGCAGCTGAAGTTTTGCGACTTAATCACCTGATTGTGGACTGTGTGGTTAGTAAATTCCATAGCCATACTGTCCACAGCGCACACTAACCTATTTGCTGATGGAGCATTTTTGGGAAATTGACTCTCCTTTTTTCCATCCCAAACAAAATATTATTAAGTCAACATGGTCCATCTCTCAGTCATCATAGCCAGTCACAAAATTAGGAAGGCTGTTTTCAACAGCAGACACACAACAGAACGGAGTGTGTCAAAACGAGTGTTTGTTAATTTTTAGTGATAAAGACTTTTTTTCGTTCACTGTGGCAAAGAAGAAAACGACAGATAGTCCTTTAAGGTGGGTTATTTTCACAAAAACGTGATGCAATAATGACAAAATGAAGATGTGTATAAGAGACAGATATATATATATATAAATTTATATCATTTTAATACAGATTTACATATTTTCTGTAATCTAGAAATAGGTCTACAGTCCACTGTATGTATACTTTGTGTCTGTATTTAACGTGTTTCAATCTTTTGCTTTATTTAAACATTAATTATTACCATAAACTTTAATGATTACATTAATTCATATAGTATTTTAAATAAATTTATAAACAATTTTAAATATTTAAATATAAACCAGGGAGTTGCTATTTAGGTTCGAAGCACGAACTCCTGTAGACCAAACCCAGTACCGTTACGATGTTTAATTGTACGGGAAATCCACTCACGATGCAGTACCGTTACGATTTATAATCGTACGGGAATCAACTCACGAAATATTTTCTAATTTTATTATATTACCACCTTTTTATTACATAGATCTTTTTCAAAACATAACTGCTTTTATAACATTATATAGACCCATTAAACACAAAAACTGCTCTGGCTTCGGGGGCCCCTGGCTTCGGGGGTTTCGCCCCCGACCCCACCGTGGCCCTTAGGCAGGCACTTGGACCCCACGCCCAGAGAACCCCCCCCCCCCTTGAAATGACCTGGCTACGGGCCTGCTAGTGGAGGTTCTATCTCTTTGGAATCAATTTTGAATATAAATTAAATACTGTACTTTAATTAATTTATTATTGCCCACTTGAATTGTATAGACCTAGGTGCTGCAGTGTTCTTTATGTAGAAATCGATGATCATTCGGGTCCGATGGCACCTCCAATTTCAAGCAAGCGTTGTGCCAGAGACTTCTTCGAAGTACTCTAGAGTTAGGTTGTATACCCCAGCTGGGGTCGAGGGGGCATGGCCCCAGGCGCTCCAACGATCTGAGCATTAAAGCTGTTTTAAAACGATTTCAGGGAGTGTGTCTTGACAATAACGGTGACATAAGCAAAACTATTTGTAGTTTCAATGTAATTGAGCACCAGAACTATGTTGACCTAAACATTTCACTGATAAATTGTTAGTAACGCGTCAGTGAAACAAATATTCACATAAATATCAAGTACTCTCTAATGACTCAATTACTGGTACTGGTACTCTTGTAGCCTGAATTCGTGATAATTCGTTATCACGCATAGATTTGTGCTAAATGCGTGACAAATTATGAGTCACGCATGTGTTTCTGCAATGTGTGTTTCATCCAAAATCATTTTGAAATGCGAGACAGTTGGTAACTATGCTATAGATCGACTACAATGTGCCTTAATATGTAATACATTTAAATCAAATTTAGATCAAGGTAATTCAACAAAAGGACGCACATCTCCGCTCTCGAACATAGCGCGTGCGTACAGTCCTTTGATCTTTACCCCGGTATTCTTAAAACGAACTTTAGTCGTAGTTCGAGCTAAAACTTTAAAATTACGTCATTTCGTATTCTTAAAACGAACTTCGACTAGCACTACGACTAAATGACGTGAACCTCGACTAAA
>NW_022732745.1:69053-69458 GCF_011630105.1 Anneissia japonica
CAATGGGATGCTCTGAATAAGGCCAAAGGCGGGTCGCATGTAAAGTAAGACACGCTAGCAGCCCATACTAAGTGCAGGTTTTGCAGTTGATCCTTTACTCAAAGAGGGAGTAACCTAAGGCAAAGAAACATGCACTAACAGCATGTAACACATGAAGTGAAATTGCATTTAACAGGTGGCACAGCATGCGCTGACCCTGTCTCTTATACACATCTCCCGTGTTCACGCGACGAGGCTATGCAAAACTGTTAGAAGTTTTAAGAAAGACTATTCGATGAGTTATTTTACAATAACATGTACAAAATAAATACATTTGAGGAGTTTAAAAACTGTCGAAATCTACTCGAGCGGAGGCTGATTATTGTGAAGAAAAATTGCCACATAGCGGTTTGTTTTGATATTATA
>NW_022732745.1:69486-73034 GCF_011630105.1 Anneissia japonica
ACTTCGGTATAATATTCTTGCAGTTTAATTATGGGTTCGACAACAATCATGAATATTAATATGTATGTGAATATTTATGATACGTTATGTTGTTAAAAAATAATTAAAAAAAAGTTAGTCCAATTGAGAGCGTAGTTTATTTAATATGGAAGGCCACATTCACATTTTTTAAACTCTCAAGTATTTATAGTTCTTCTTCAGTTTTTTGTGAAACTTGTATGATTAAAAATACTCTGTAACAGTTACGTATTTATACATCTGTCTCTTATACACATCTAGATGTGAATTATTAGTGAACGTATCATTTGCTAATAAGTTTTGTAGAGACGAAAATGGCGTATCATGGCCTTGTGACATCACTTCTCGAGGTAAACAATCGATGGTTACAAGCGGCTAAAATCTGGTTATAAAAATTGATTTTTTTCCTTAAATCCCACTTGTTGTTCGACGCAACATCAAGATATGATCTTTCCAATATATAAAGGACCTATGGTATGAGTTTCGTTGAGGTAGGAGGTCCGTAATTGGGCCGAATTTCCGTAGTAACTACGGACGTTCAGTAGTACTTGAGAACCCAGCACTTTCGATTCCCACTCAGTGCATATGACTTTGCGGTGAATTTCAATGACGTCATCTTTGTCTCAGCGTATCAACGTCCCAGTGTATCAGCGTCTCAGTGTATCAGCGTCTCAGTGTATCAGTGTTTATAAGACAACGATCTAACCTCCGGATCTAGACCTACATTTTAACCAGGTTTAATATAGGCTTACAGCTCAATGGGCAAACTTTAGCCCAGAATAGCTAGCCTAGCCTACCTTCACCTTAGGCTTAGCCCTTAGTAGTAAGAGGAGTACAGTAGGCGCGCCTGCCAGGGGCTTGTGGCCTACTACAGTCGGTAGTGTAAGGCCTAGCCTAGTATTGTGAAATCGCTAAATGTACTTGGTACTCACCGTTTACGGTATTGATTTCCCGCGTAGCAATTAAACAATCTGTGATTACACTGTCACAACTGAACTTGACTGGTCGAGCTCTGGACTTGAAGTGCTCTATCTTCCCGAGAGCCTTGGGTCTGCCGGGTGTTGCACGTGTATTGGTAATATGCAAATGCGCTGACCCGAAGGTCATAGTGCCTCAGTGGTCGGGCTACATTAACCCTGCGAGGGTCGTCACTACATTCCCCCTTATTTGAAAGGGGAGCCATTATCTCGCAGAAGGGTAGGCCCATCCGACCCATGGATTTAGGGGACGGAGGGCTGGGCTAGGAAACAGAGGACGGAAAACTTCTCATAAATAAATAAAGCTTCTCTTAATCAAAGAAATGAAAAGGCTTCTATAACAACGAAAAGTTTTCTAATTTTTTGAGCAACAGCTCAAAACAGGTCCCGGCCGTTTTTCCAGGTCAAGTCTAGGACTTGCCGAGGAGATTGGCCGATGACCTGGCCCACTGCCTCTGCAGTTGCCCACTCGACATTATGGGTCAAAGGTCAAAGGTCAAATTCAAACAAAATGAAAGTAGTGATACTCTATAGAACCTGTCTCTTATACACATCTAGATGTGTATAAGAGACAGGGCGAAGGATGTCGAGACCTCGCAGGAAACATTCTTCCGCTGTCTCATCCTCCACCATGCCCCGGAGGTGCAAACATATGACCAGGTGACGTCGGCGCATATAGCACTCCCCCAGAACGCGCTTAAGAAGGTCATCCTGTCTGGGCCAGTCCGAGGGGGGCTGGGTGTGATCGAGACCAATCTCGCCCAGCACCTTTACGTCTCTTGACCCAGTCAGGAATCGCAGCCGCTCGAACTGGGTTGCCGTGATCTTCTTTTTGGGATGAATCCCGATGCCCACCTCGCAATGGGGTTGGCGCATGACAGCTTATCTCCCGGAAAGTGAGATAGGTGGCAGGATCGCAATATACCGCAATCCCACCCCCCACAGTCACAGGTTGGACACCCTCCTGGAGGAGTTCCGCCCTCCCTACTTCGATTAGGCTCGCTTTCGGATGCAAACCTAAAGCCCTGCGTAGCCGATCCAAATGGAAATGGGCATCAAAAACGCATGGCCGCGCTTCTGGGACCCGACGCGATAGATGGGTTTCCCCTTGAGCATCAGGCCCAGGCTGCTCCGTCGCTCTCTCCTGATGCAATAGTTGGGGAGCTCGCGAGACCCCCTGAGCATCAGCTCCAACATCGGGCTGCGCCTTCCTCTTCTGAGGGAGAGTCACGGGTAGAGGGAAAGCCGCTTCAGCTTCCGCGACAATCCCCCGGAACGCCCCCTCCTCAACTCGCTGCCCAAACGCAGCGACGCAGCGCCAATGAATCAGGACTGTGGGATCGCTTATTGGGTTGACGGTGAGACATGCCGTAGCGTCAGCCCCCATCGCTTCCCGCAGCTTGGTCATGGCCGCCCGGGTCCTCACATCAATGGCCCAATGCTCTCCCGGTTCCCCCGCGGATCGCTCCCGGTTTAACCTGTTTACCAGGTCATGGAGAGAAGCTCCCTCTCCAACGATGTACTGGGCTAGCCCCTCCAGTACCCTTAGTTGGATATTGGTTTGGTAATGAAAGCTGTTTTATTCTGGTCATGGCAGTTCATTTTGATCTGCCAGTAACCCCAAATGGCATCTAATTTTGAGAACCATCTATTACCTGACAAAGTATCAATACAATCTCCGACTAGAGGTAAAGGATATGCATCCTTGACCGTTACATTATTCAATGCACGATAGTCAATGCAAAAACGTACCGATCCATCTCTTTTCCGCACCAACACTGGAGGCGAAGCCCATTCTGACACAGAGGGTTGAATGATACCAGCCTCCAGCATCTTGTTTATCTCCATCTCTTCCTCACCAGCAAAATGTAAAGGAGTAGGCCTGAGTCGCTGCTTGATTGGTGGAGCATCTCCGGTATCAATGCAGTGCTCAATGCTCTTGAAAGTGCCGATGTCGAACTGATGAGAAGCGAACACATCCTGGTACTGTGATAAAAGATCTGTTAATAAGTAGAATTGAGAATCAGAGGGATTAGACCTGGAAGACTCCAACATACCAACCAAATGTTCAGGGACACCACTCGCTGATGAAAAGTTAGACCCAACGTGGGAACCCTCCTTCTCCTCCTCAGCCGCAGCTACCCGTAGGTTCGGCGTTGAACCCTCCTCCGCCCGCGATTCTACATCATCTACTTCCACAGCCCTGCCAATCTTCCTTCCTCTTTTCATGGTAACGTAACGATCTGAAAAGTTGACGACGCAGAGATAGGGGATTTCCTCACCACGGTGAAGTGTAGCCGGAATCATCATTCTGTCTGTCACCTCAGGCTCTACAAAGAAATATGGTAAAGGCAAGTTATTAGTCATAAGTTGACATTGCACGTGCGCAGCTGATTGGGGTGGAATTACCCTACGTTTAGCCACTATAACTTGCGCCACCCTAGGTTCAGGTTTACCACTACCTCGTAGAGAGATAGTACTGTTACCAATTGTTAACAACAACTTCCCGAAATCGATGATTGCTTTATTCGGAAGGAGAAAATCCCCGCCCAA
>NW_022732745.1:73121-98189 GCF_011630105.1 Anneissia japonica
TGTCCACAACCACGTTGATAGGTACATTATTTACATGAGCAGTTGCGTGTAAAGCATTTGCAGAACTTACCCGACTTACAATTATTATTTCTGTCTCAGAGTTTTTTAGCTCTTGACCAATGTTAGATACGCCCACAGATTCAGTCGCTTGAGATGCAATTGCCTGCAGGTTACCCGATTTATCAAGGCTAGTCTATGTTTTAGTTAATCCCATACATGAAGAATCTGATTGACTCTGAACCCCTGATCTTAAAGTACCAATTGAAGATGGTTGGCCTGACTTAAAAGGAGGGTCGGGCAGCTGGCCATCGCCCCCAACCTCTATTCGTTTAAAGGCTCCTCCTCCTTACCCCCAACTTGTTTGATTTGCTTTTCATTAAGCAAGGGGCAATCTCTCTTGTAGTGGCCCGGGTCGTGGCACTCGTAACAGCCCTCCCCCCGTTAGCTAGATTTGCCACCCTTATTAGGTCTTCTCCCCACTTGCCTAACTTTACGGTAGGTATCTTCATCATCTTCCCCATCCTCTTCAGAAGCCGAAGATGATGAAGGCGAACGGCGAGAAGCAGCGGCAGATCGAACATGGGCCTTAACTACCTCCTTGGACGACCTACCCCTTCTCTTAACATACAACCCACTGAGGCTTACATACTGCTCGTATTCCCTTAATGCCTCAACCAAGGTTGCACAGTTCTTATGGAGAACATGCTTCCCCGCCTCAGAGTCCCTGCACCCCAAACAAAATCTTATAGCTGCCTGTCGCCTAATCCAAGATTTTGGAAGGCCACCAAAGGCCTTCCTTGTCATAGTGAGGACCCTATCTCCCCACTCATCTACTGTTTCGTCCTCCCGCTGGGAAGAGGCTTCTAATTTAGCCTGCAAAACTTCCGGAAGGTCATCCTCCTCATATCGCTTATCAAAGGCGCTCATGAGTTTGCGAAAGGAAATGTGTCTATCCATTTCTATCAGATTGACATAGAACTCGGCCGCACTCCCTTCCACACACCAACAGAGTGCATCCGTTCTTTCCTTTCCCGAAAGCTCCTGCTCCTCTGCGAACCTGAGGAACTGCTGTCTAAAAAAGGACCAGTTTTCCTTCCCTTTAAACGTCAAAGTCTTTGGGATATCTTTAGACTTAAATGACGTACCCCTTCGTTTGGATGGAACCCTCCTTTCAGTATGCCTTATAGTTCTCAAAAGTTTGGCATACCCCTGAGAATCATCAGATTCCCGCTCACTTTCCTCCCCAGAATTTAGGTCAACATCCCGACCACTATGTTCGTCACTATCACTGGAGTAATCGAGCTCCCGTCGGGTAGATGCGGATGCACCCCTAGATGACTTAGCTGCCCGGAATGATGTTCCCCCCGAACGGCTATTTCTACTGCCAGAAGGATTACTTTTAGTAGTGGAGGCTTCGAGGTTCTTACTGGAAACGAGATTTGACACTGAGTCAATCATTTTGGAAAAACCCCGACCCTCTAGCACTGGATTGGGAGTAAAGTCAAATTCCTTAATTAACTTAAAACCCCCTCCAATACCCTTAATGTCA
Source organism: Anneissia japonica (assembly GCF_011630105.1). Lineage (NCBI taxonomy): Eukaryota > Metazoa > Echinodermata > Crinoidea > Comatulida > Comatulidae > Anneissia > Anneissia japonica. Next base: position 74,671 of record NW_022732745.1, read on the forward strand.
CTCAAACTCGTCGGGTAGATGTTACCATAACGGGACCTCCACAGGATAATCTTTTCCCCCCGTTTTTTACCAACATTAGGGATAGCGTAAAGATCCGTAACATCACAAAAGTTTATCCTAATTTTACCACCCCCCGACATTATGGGTCAAAGGTCAAATTCGAACAAAATGAAAGTAGTGATACTCTATAGAACAATTCGCACAGTGATCGAAAAATTCAAATAGTAAACAACTCTCAAGGTCAAAGTTCAAACAAGCACAACTTAAAAGAAGTAGTAAATAGTAGAATAAATCGCACAATGATCAAAATATTCAAACTAACACAACTATCAACTTTTAAAGTTAACAGTTAAACATGCATGCATGCAATTGAAAGTAACAATAATGAAATAGTCAAAAAATCCGTAGCGTTTAGCGAATAATTCAAACTAAAAAAACTATAACTCTCAAAAACAGCAAAAACAATATTCAATTAACGAACGTGGTTAGTGTTATTGGGAAATAGGTTTAAGTACGCAGTAAATACAACTACACCTATCCGAATCAACATTCACACAAGCAACAATGCAAACAAAGTTATATTCACCTGTGGATAAAAACCAGGTCGGTTAGAAAGAATATATAAATGAGGAATGCGTATTACACAACCATCGATCCTTACCTTAAGTAAGAAAACAAGGACTGCGCGTCATAAAAATGGCTGCACCTAAACACCACACCCTCTCCTAAACACTAAAGGGGTTATGCCTAACTAATACTCCTAAACTACAAAATACTTGTGTAGGTACTCGATAGTCCACACTCCCCCTAGTAAGACTTCCTCAAACCGGCCAAGAGTGTGCGATCTACAACACTTCCCTACACAAACCCTAACTGTCCTATTCTAAATTCCAGTACAATATCAGTACAAATGATCGTGAGTGACTCCAAACTCACAATCGGCGATATTGTACAATTAACAGCCTTTCGCTCGCAGCGCCAATATTGTGAAATCGCTAAATGTACTTGGTACTCACCGTTTACGGTATTGATTTCCCGCGTAGCAATTAAACAATCTGTGATTACACTGTCACAACTGAACTTGACTGGTCGAGCTCTGGACTTGAAGCGCTCTATCTTCCCGAGAACCTTGGGTCTGCCGGGTGTTGCACGTGTATTGGTAATATGCAAATGCGCTGACCCGAAGGTCGTAGTGCCTCAGTGGTCGGGCTACATTAACCCTGCGAGGGTCGTCACTACACTAGGTTAGGCCTAATTACAAACCACGAGGGTTGATTTTTCAGTTGGTTTTGTACAGATGGATAAAAAGAAATAAAAATATAATATAATAAATGTTTACTCACGAAAATATATTTTATTATTTATTAACGTATTTGCTAGCTGACTGTTTATCATTATGTGAAAATGCATGATGCGATCACGATGATCGACCGTCGGTGGCAGCAAACATTTACTTGATGTATCTTCTCCCCGACTTTTAGGCCAATCATATGTATGTTTCATGCTTCTCGTCAACACTTTTTAGAAATACAATGAGGTGCAGACATTTTTTATTTTTTTATTATATTTATTACAATAAGAATAGTTGTTTTTATCTTGGTTATATGTTGGTATTTATAGAGCACAATGAACGATATCTCACAACAGGATTCATATTCCGTATGAAATTAAATGTGATTACAAACAGGCCTAAAAGATATCATTACCTTGCCCATACATCAGTTCTTATTATAGTTGTGTTTTTAATGTCTTATTTTAATGTGTTAATTATTTTATATAGACATTATTGTTGTTAATTGTTTTATGTTCATTTTATGCGGGGAAATTGTTTGTCTAAGGGGCCACAGTGGAAATAAGTTTTTTAAATATTTTCTTGGGTTACCATTGTTCATAATCATTAATTTACTTGTTGGTTTTTGTTTGTATTAAGAAATTTGTGATTTTAATTCTTGAATAAAATGAAATGAAATGAAAAATTTGAAAAATAATTGTTTGCAATTATATGTTTTCCTAATGATTTCTGTTCTATTTATAAGTCGATCTATTGTTTGCAAAAATAATAACGATATTAAACTGTTAGCTACCAGAATGTTCACGAAGAAGGCGCGACGCCCGACCACGCCAATTGTGCTCATGCTGGGGACATGCTCTCCACGCCCGGGACAATGGACTGCCCGCCTCCCTAAAAAGGCTATATGAAAAATGAAACAAAGTGTTTAAATATAGGCCTTTATTATATAAAAATATATAAATATCAATTAAATATATATAATATTTATATAGGCCTATTTATATATTTTAATATATTAAAATTCTTTTTTCACTTGCTTTAGTAGTCAATTTCGCCTAATCCGTGCACTGTTCCCTGGTTTAACGAATATGCTGAAACATAATTGATTTTTTAAATTTCAATTGATTTTTTTTATTTCAATCATTTCGTTTATTTTGTCTCAACACACAAAACAGTTTCAAACTCAGGAAGACAGGATAACCAAAAGTATACTAAAATACTGTCAAGTGGCTCTCCAAACACCTGTCTCTTATACACATCTAGATGTGTATAAGAGACAGCCCCTGAATTGGCCTACATGCCAACAATTAAAGAACATAAGCTATTTATAATGATGTAGCTGGGCATGTATTTTATGGTGATAATTAAAAGATGAAAAATAGTGAAAGTTTAACATTGTTCTGTGTATATCATTTGAATTTCTTTTTATGACCTGAGTCATTATGGTAATTAGATGTAAAGCTATGACCTGGGTCATTATGGTAATTAGATGTAAAGCTATAATTTGGATTTCTAATTACAGTAGGCCTACCTTATGATTAGAACGCAACTTGCCTCTTTAAATCATTGTGTAGCTGATGAGTTATCTATTATTTGTGGAGTAAACGGTACCCCAATGCTCAGTGATTGAACCCACATTATTTTATTTTAAACAAATTATGTCATCAATCATAGGCATTAGAATCAACTTCCTCGATATTCGCAAAATAGTTGAAGAAAACATTTTAATACAATGCTTAAAAAACATTTACTTGAAGAGTATATTGCTGGATGATTTTTATTCTTATTCAATTCACTTGAAAAAAATTTTTTGAATACAGTAGGTCTAATTTTATTATTATTATTATTATTATTATTATTATTATTATTATTATTATTATTATCATTATTATTATTATTATTACTGTATTTATTATTATTATTATTATTTATTATTATTATTTATTATTATTATTATTACTATTATTATTATTATTATTATTACTATTATTATTATTACTATAGTTATTATTTATTATTATTATTATTATTATTATTATTATTATTATTATTATTATTATTCATGACCAAGCTGCAATTCCTTCTAGCAGTCAGTTGATAATATTTTATTTATAAAACATATAATATGTTTTATATATTTTTTGTACTACTATTGTAAAAGGGGTTAAATGTGATAAGAGAAATCTTATTTTTAACCTCCTAATTGCCATGTGTATTTGCTTGATTTATCTTGTATTCGTTTTTGAAATGTGGCAATTCATGTGAATGAATACAAATTCTTAATATCACATGGGGGAGGGGTGTAACTATTAACTAACACCCTTTTACTCTTTTCCACATTTTTGAAATATTCCAATTTCTTCAAATATTCCTTTTGTGGCTTAGTAAATTCAGTTGCACAACATATCAAAACAAATTTTTACTCCGGAGCCTGGCCTTATAATATCTTTTTCGTGTGGGTGTGTGTGTGGATGTGGGTGTGTGTGTGTGTGTGTGTGTGTGTGTGGTTGTGGGTGGGTGGGTGTGTGCAGACATAGTGTAGGCATGGAGGAGAACCGGATGGATGCTTGAGAGTTAAGCTTTCAATCAGGCCATACTCTAATTTTTTTTAATAAAATGTTGCGTCAAAGGGACAATTTTGGCATACAAACGACATTGGTGAAATATTGGTCCGGCAAAAACCGGACAAGCCAAACCACTTCTTACGGCCTCGTAATGGTATTCTTAAATCAAATGTAATCAGAATTTAGCGTGCACAAAACAAAATATCTGGGTAAAGGTCAAAGATATCATCTTATTTTTTAAAAATCTTTATTTAGTAGGCTTTCTAAATGTTGAATATCATTTAAAGCAATACAACTAAATCGTTATATTTAATATATACCATGGTATTGCACCAGAAGTGAAAACAAATGCTGGCCCACCATCATCATCATCATCATTGTAATCATCATGATTGTCAACATCATCACCATCATTATCATCGTAATCATCATGATTGTCAACATCATCACCATCATCCATTTATTCCAAATGAGGCTATAGAGGGGGATTTTTTAGAGGCCTTTTTAGAAGGGAAGTTTATTCAAATCACGGTGTTTATTCAAGTGAATTCGTTAACGGTATATGTTTTTTTAACAAGTTGTTGGCATGTGTTTAAAAAACGATACTTGCAGAACGATTTTTAATGTCAATATCTCTATGTACATTTCTGTTAAAGTCGTCTATAGGGGTGATTTGAATGAACGCCAAACAAAAAATCCCTCCAAATCCCTGGAAAGTATGGCTATGGATTTAAAAACCTTATTTAATCAGATTAAGAGTTGAACAATAAAATTTCCTGCGACTAATGGTGCCTTTTGCTTCTCGAAGGGTAGTGAGGGGAGGGGGGAGTCCTCACATCCTGGCCCCTGTGGTACAACCCCTGCTAGCCTAACCGGGCAAGTATAAACGTCCCTCAAAAATGCTCCCTCATATCTACAGATTGGCTAGCAACACAGTTAAAAAAAAAAACACCAACACATACAACACAATAATAATCATTAATTCATCAATCAATTTACCAATTTACATTTTATTTAAAAACTTGCATTTTGCAGAAATAAAACCTAATTATGTAATTGACAAATTGGATAGACGGAAAGAAAAACCTCAATAGATAAAAATGATAAAAAATTCAAATCGACCATTTCAAAAAATAATACAAGTCAGGCCACGCTGGTCCCCAGGGGTAAATTTTCCAATTAGAATGAGGACAAATAAAGAATTATTAATAAAATAATCTTGAAAATACTATACATACAATAACTAACAAGGCAAGCATTTGTGATATCAACAATGTTTATGTACCTTTATAGTTTGAAAAAGGGACAAGGATATGACCCTGTCTCTTATACACATCTTTAAATGTGATTACAAACAGGCCTAAAAGATATCATTACCTTGCCCATACATCAGTTCTTATTATAGTTGTGTTTTTAATGTCTTATTTTAATGTGTTAATTATTTTATATAGACATTATTGTTGTTAATTGTTTTATGTTCATTTTATGCGGGGAAATTGTTTGTCTAAGGGGCCACAGTGGAAATAAGTTTTTTAAATATTTTCTTGGGTTACCATTGTTCATAATCATTAATTTACTTGTTGTTGGTTTTTGTTTGTATTAAGAAATTTGTGATTTTAATTCTTGAATAAAATGAAATGAAATGAAAAATTTGAAAAATAATTGTTTGCAATTATATGTTTTCCTAATGATTTCTGTTCTATTTATAAGTCGATCTATTGTTTGCAATAATAATAACGATATTAAACTGTTAGCTACCAGAATGTTCACGAAGAAGGCGCGACGCCCGACCACGCCAATTGTGCTCTTGCTGGGGACATGCTCTCCACGCCCGGGACAATGGACTGCCCGTCTCCCTAAAAAGGCTATATGAAAAATGAAACAAAGTGTTTAAATATAGGCCTTTATTATATAAAAATATATAAATATCAATTAAATATATATTTTCGGAAAATAATGGTTGATTTTCCACACAGATTTTGCCAAATATTAGGCCTTGACCTAATCTTAATATATAAACAATGTATTATGCAGTAATTACGATTCTGCACATCTATTTTTCTTGCGATTTCCCATGCGGCAAATTTGAGCTGGTGTTTGAAGTATCATCTCATAATTACAAAACTTTGGCCCAGGCATAATAAACAACGCCCTCAAACATGTAACCAAAATATTTCAATAAATGAAGGTATTTTTCTTAATTCTTAAGATATGACATTCTAAAATATTTTTAAAAATCTTATTTAAAAAAACTTGTTTGGCCTTTCAGTATCAAAATTAGCTTATTTAGCTGGTTAAAAAAATATACTATCTTTATATAAATATGAGAAAGTGTTTATTATTATGTATAATTGCATTATATATATAATGTAAAGCGCTTAGAAACCTTGTGGTGTTAAATGCTATGTAAGTCTAACATATAATTATTATTATTATAAATGCATTGTTGTGATATAAAAACAAAATGTATCATATAATTAATGTAAAGCAACTTGGCTGTCCCAAAAATACATTCTATGTTTAAAGAATATAAAAGCACAGTATATATTTGTATAATACTCTTATATTTACCAAATGTACAATATTAAATTATGTATTTCCTATATATACTGTATTATATTATCATTTACTTCCTATATAACATATCAAATCATCATGTCATTATTTGCCATATGATACACTGTGGCATTAAACTCTATTGAGTGTCGTAATCGCAGTGGTGGGGGCAGGAAATGTACAATATTAAATTATGTATTTTCTATATATACTGTATATTATCATTTACTCCCTATATATCATATTAAATCTTGTGTCATTATTTGCCCTATGATACACTGTGGCATTAAACTCTATTGAGTGTTGTAATCGCAGTGGTGCGGGTGGGGGAATTTATCCCTGGCCTAATCAATGTCTATTTGTCTTTTGAAATTGTCAGTACCAATGTGTAGCTATGTTCTGTCATTATTCTTTATGAGTTTCCTGGTAGTACTTCCGTAGTTTTTTAACGACTGCCTTTTTTCTAAGTTTTTCCAATACATCACTCATCTTTACAAGGTAGTTTACTTCAGTGTTTTGCCTTTCTCGCCACATAACCAGCATTTCCAACCTTGCATCCACAGTTGGTGGTGAAAAGTCCAGCTCATCTTTATATTTCAGGTTTCTTTAGACCAATGATGATGCCATAGGATTTCCAATCCTTTAAAAGCTCCTCTGCAATGAATTGCATATCAATGTCTCATAAGAATCCTAAACGAAAAGAAAAGACATCAATATTAAAACACTTTCAGAACATTGTGGACTTCACAGTTCGGCCAATACAAAGGTTAGTAAAATGTGTCCTGTCTATACACCATTTTATTGGGAATATTTTGAAAAAGCGAAATCTATGTAAACAGAAAACAGATGACGGAATCAATTGAAAGCGATACTGAGGACGTATCGTAATACAGTATCGATCTGATGTTCCAACATGAAACATTCTAAAAATTTCATTTAAAAAATACATTTAAATAATAATAGACAAGTTGAGTGACTGAGTGGTAAAGCAGGGGCTTTGCTAAGTACAGCCTTAACATTGGTGCTGGATGGGTCACTCCTTGCCCAGGGTTCAGTTGGTAGCACCAAGTTTTCTCAAATATGGAATGAAAACCAGAGGTCCACTGTATTGGCTTGTGTTCACTTTAAAGAAACACTGCATTTTTTAGAACAGTATGGGGTTACCCCGATGCTATGCTTTATTTCATCCCTTGCCTTTGTGGAATGATGAAAACATGAACCTACTACCAATCTACGATGGCTAAACAGTCACAAATAACGCCCATATGCACTTCAGCACAATGACATTGCAAGTTATGGGTTATTCTGCTACTTTACATTTAACATATCATATCATATTACCAACCTTTGCATTACTGGTGCACTTGATGTAATCGTCCACTAGCAAGTACTCTAACTGCTTTTAAACTGGATGGTTGATCTTCTGATAACTCTGAGCTGAAGTCCTTGTTAGCAAGTTTTCTGAGTTCTTGCTTCTTCCAAGCCCTGCACATTTATTTCAACTTTATTTTTCTCAGTAAGCTTAGCCTTTTTCTGCTTTTCGGTGTAGCCTGATATCGTATTAAAAATCGTTTGTTCGTTTTGATAGCAATTGTTTGTTCGTTTTGATAGCAATTCATAAAACAATAAACTGCATTGTTGTTTGTTGTGTCAAGACAACATGACATCAAATGGGCCATGCAGACTATTGTTAATGTACGCAATAGTAATGATATATCTGGTATTTGGTAAATTGTTCTCAAATATTTTCACAATATTATTTTGTTAATGCCACAATCTCTGTTTAGTCCATACCCGATAGGTACAGTACATGTATCACTAATTCATTGATTCAAGTTCTTTCAAGTTCTTTATGCATGTTGGTAGTATGCTGTCTCTTATACACATCTAGATGTGTATAAGAGACAGATATTATCATTTACTCCCTATATATCATATTAAATCTTGTGTCATTATTAGCACAGCAGTCGGACCGCTTCTTTCCTTGCATGGTATTATGCAATATAAAATATGTATGTATATTTCTTCCTGACTACTGTTTATAAATTTCAAAAATCATCACATTACTACACTGTTTACATTTACCAATAATTTTATTTCTATTTTCTCCTCCATTTACATGTTTTTTGCAAAACTACTTGCTAAATAAAGAAAACTAAATTTTATTTTTTACCCGCCCTCCTGTGACGAAAAAAAAAAAAGTTTGCGAAACAATGTATAAAAAAAAAGTCTTATCATATATTGTCCTTGTGGAAAAGTTGATGTAAATTGATCCAGTAGCTTTTGAGTTATGCACCCGGAAGAGGACACACACACACACACACCACATCAAACACACACACACACACACATAACGCATAATATTCCCATACCCTTCATCTCTCCTTTGGGTAAAAATAAATAATAAAATATCCTGGATACATGTTAAAAGTACAGTAAATAAAAAAAATAATGGCTTTTTTGAAAGATAGCATATAATCCCCATAAAAGATGAAACCTAAGCACAGTACTTTTAAATGCATTGAACCTCAAGTCTGTTAATGCTGAAAAAAACAAGCTTGCTCAATTCAAATGTTTGACTCGCTCTTAAAACCACATCTGATTGCTGTTACCGAGACTTGGCTTAATTCGGATGTAGCAGATGTTGAAATGTTACATGACAGTTACACCATACACTGTAGGCACAGAATTAATCGTCAGGATGGTGGGGTACTTTTAGTTGTTGATCACACGATTTCATCAATAGACGAAAAGATCTTGAACCAAACATTAGTGAAATTTTGCTCCGGGAAATTCATCCACCATTCTTCAGGAAATTTGCAGTTGTGTTATGTAAATAATAATAAAATAATGTTTAATATTTTGTATCAAATTGATATTCACCAACCTCCTACTAGTCTATGTTGTGTTGAAAGTTTAGGTTGATTTGCAGCAGCGTCGAGGTCGTCTTTGTAGCCACGCCTTTTACACAATCGTTCCGCAACTTGTACAAGTCCCTGTTCTTTCAACGCGTTGAGCATGATTGGCATTTGGTTCATTGATTGGCCATCTCTCCAAGTCACCAGGGTTTCCATGATGCCATCTTTCAGTGTGTTGTTGTCTGCTATGACATTAATCTTGTTCCATTCAAGTCCAAGTCGCACTCCTAGCCTCCTCCAATCAGAGCCCAGATCTTCACAGATGAACAGCAGGTCTTGGTCATCAAGGGATGCTGGTTAATTAATGACGATATGAAAGAAATTAAAAGATTTAATTATGATTTCTGATAAAATACGGAAACATTTAGAAAATCCAATCCATTATTTTAAAGCACCAACAAATAAGTTTTCACAGATCTGTTGACATTTTACTACAATAAAATAAGCTAATTTATTGTTACAACCGTACATGCTCCTATCAAAATCAATCGATATAAACACACAACATAATATTATGTTGATTGACCTCGGCTGACCTTGGATATGAGCAAGTGCAGTTCCAACCATAAATTAACCTATTGTTAGCAGGCAATTTGAAGGTCTATGCTAAGGAAGTAGGAATTTTTCATGCTGCATTTTTGGCCATTAACAGAACTGGTCCATGGCACCGGCTTTTGGAAAAAACCTGGGTTATAAATCCTGCTGGTTTGTTGAATAGCGATGGGTTCTTAAATTATTTATTGCCACGCCCATGAGATGAAGTGAGTGATTGGAATAGGTTTCTTGTTTACATTCCAATGGCTATATGTTGCTGGCCAGGACTCTCTTGTTAACTCCCAATGGACATTCTTAAAACCAATTAAAGTTAAGTTATGGAGCTGCTAGCAGCTCTCTCTGGACCATTTGACAGCTCACTCTCAACTATCAGACAGCTCACTATGGACCATTTCTGCTAACGGGGACTTTTGCCTCATGTTTTCACCAACCTCCTACTAGTCTATGTTCTGTTGAAACTTGAGGTTGATTTGCAGCAGCGTCATGGTCATCTTTGTAGCCACGCCTTTCACACAATCGTTCCGCAAGTTGAACAAGTCCCTGTTCTCTCAATGCGTTGAGCATGATTGGCATTTGGTTTGTTGATTGACCATCTCTCCAAGTCACCAGGGTTTCCATGACGCCATCTTTCAGTGTGTTGTTGTCTGCTATGCCATTAATCTTGTTCCACTCAAGTCCAAGTCGCACTCCTAGTCTCCTCCAATCAGAGGGCAGACCTTCACAAATGAACAGCAGGTCTTTGTCATCAAGGGATGCTGGTTGATCAATAAGGAAATGAAAGAAATTGGAAGATTTATTAATGGTAAATCCAAGTCACTATTTAAAAGTATCAACAAATAGGTTTTCAGACCTAATGAAGATTTACTACAATAATCTGTAAATTCCATTAGCAGGCATTTAAAGTTATATGCTAAAGAATTATTTTGTTATTAATACTTTGCCACGGAAACCTTCCACAAATGTAAAGAATGTAGGAATGTTTTTTTGGATTTTTTAATTTTTTTTGGATTTGATTTATTCGGTGTAAACACCAAGGATAGCCCACGAAAGTCTGGCAGAAGACTTATTTCCAGTGGGGTCCTACTGGAGGTGATTGGGCAGTACATCGCGAGACAATCCCATCCTCTTTTCCGAATAGTGTACTGCGTTATTTAACGTGCACATGGGCCATAATGAACACGGAACCAACAACTTAAACGGTGCGCTTTTGTAACTTGTATTTCAGCCCTCTAGCTGAAACACAAGGAGAGGCAGCGATGGGAATTGAACCGGGGACCTAGAGATCTCCACGGTTCAGCGCACACAAAGCGGCTACCATCAGATTAGCCGACTGAGCTAAGCTGCTCTCTGTTATATGCAGCACACTCATTACCTGGCCAGAAAATGTTTTCCTCATTTTAATTAAAGCTAAAAATACGGGTTTTTGTCATTGTCCATATTGTGATATGGTGTGACTGACTGTATTTTAGATAATGTTAATTAAATAAATATTTTATCATGAATAGTGCATTACTAACCATCATATTCATGGTGTGTTGTGGGTAATCTGCCCCTGGTATCTTCACCTGCATTTACACTGGATTCTTTAACCTCTGACATTTGAGAGCCAAAGATTTTGTTAGCAAGCTCTGTGAGTCCTTGCTCCTTCAAAACTCTGCACATTATCTCCACTTGATTTGTCTCGTAGTTCTGTTGTTTCCTCCATTCTGTAAGCATATCCATTATGGAGTCGAATCGTCTGTTATCATTCCATATTTGTTGAATCCTGTTCCAACTGAGACCCAGCCTGACACCCAGTTGTTTACATTCCCGTCCCATGTCTTTGGCGATAAGAGCCAGGTGCTTATCTTCCAGATAACCAAGATGTTCATCTAAGTGAAAATTAAAGTAGACCAGATACAATAAAACAATTGGAATAATAATATTACTGTAATAAAAATAATATAATATCTATAATAAATCAATAAATTAAAAAATAATTATAATAATAATAATAATAATAAATGCTGTAGGCCAGTATATCTCTTTTTAAAATCTAGATAATTTCATGAAACACAAAATACTGTAGTAACAACACATTGTTCGTACACTTTTAAACAAGCAAATTTCCAAGACATTCCAGGTCAAATTTTACAAATTTCACCCTCATGGGAAATTATATTTTTGTCAAACATGTAAAAATTTGTTGGTAAGCAAATGAATTCATTCCCACAAGTATAGAAAAGTAAAGGTAAATTATTAGGCAGAGAGGTTCACCTACAATTGAACTGGAGTAAAATACTCTGATAAGTAACACAAATGTAAACGTACAACAATGGTCTTATCTTATCCCTTAAACGTGTCAGTGCCTTTTGTGGCACCGACACCAAAATAACTCAGTGGTGCTGCGGGGTGGATTACACGCCTGTCCAGGGTTGTTGTTCAGCGAATGTTAACTGTCTCAGCTGTGGTGAAGTTGACATAATATGGATATATAGTAAACAAAATAGCCTTCTTCGATGAGTGTACGTTGGGGACGTTAAATTATTTTATTTCATATATTTAGGTGTTTATACATGTTTAAACTTGTACCAACTAATGATGTACCGTATTATTAATTAATCTAATTAATGGTTATGCTCTAATAGTTCTCTACACATCATCATACTGCTATATTATTATTTTTTATTATTCATACTACTGTATTGGGACTATAATTATTATTGATATTAGGTCTATTATTATTAGGCCTTAGTTGTTAATTGTATTTGGACATTTATAATGCTGTAGGCATACATAAACTTTTATAATCTACTATACAGCAAATGTTAATGTAAAACAGGGTTCTCACCATCCTACCGGCACTGATAGGCTGCCAACCGGCATTGTTTTTTCAATGATTTTGTAAATTTCAGAAACATAATTAACGAAATACCTTGCTCTAAAATCAAGGACTTTTAAATATAAATGCCTTTAAACACAAACGCCATATGGTGTAAGAAAATAACTGTAGAAGTACACGTTCCCATGGTTACATTAATTGTTACTTAACTGCCTGGCACTTGCACTGGATAGGGCCAAAACATGTCCATTGGTGCAGAACAAGTGTGCACCTCTAGTGATGAATTACACAAAGCCATTTACAGGGCTGAGCATGAGCGACATGACATGTTGAACTGAAGTTTAAGTTTAATATTACTGTTTATAAGACACAGAAAGCAAATAAAAACACCATAGCAGATATCAACAAAGTTAATAATTCCATCAATGTCTTAATTAAAATTACATGCAAACATATCAGTATACAAGACTATTAGGAAAGCACCGCTTTACTAAAATATAGGCAAACAACTCCATTCACTGAATCGCAGAAGTTTGTCTGAACCACTGCCACATTCAGCATTTGACATTCTTTCTGTCTTCAATATTCCTGAATTTGTGGCGTACAAAGACTTGACACACTTTTCCAATAATATCATGGGAGCCTACTCGGCCTACCGTTACTAGGCAACCTGCAGTACTGGATGGTAAATGGTCAAATTTCCAGGACATAAAAGGGCAATCATAATTTCCAGGACTAGCTTTCCAGTACTGGAAAATGCTCATTTGTTTTTCAGGACATTCAAGGAATTTAAGGACGCGTACGAACCCTGATAACATCTAAAACACTAACCTGGTGGCGCTGTTTCAGTAACACTGGAACCTGCTAATTGCATTGGAGAATCTACAACAAATAAATTGTTAAAACCATAAATAAAAAATCAAATTATTAAAACTGACTGCTGTCTATCACCATCAAATATTGGATCAGGATCAAATCAGTTTATATAAATCAATGGTGTATTTATACTATATCACAGGTGGGCATGGGTCATATACTGCTTACGATTTTCTTGCTGCCCTCGAATATATATTAAAAAGCTATGTGTGCAGCCAACCCTCTTTGGCTAAAAAACCCTGTGTTGGAATGGACCGATAATAACCTGAAAAAGTAATAATAAAATGGAACCCCTCTGGAAATAAATCTGTGTTAGGATTTTGAGGGTTATCAATGAAATTATAACTTTATGATATCAAATAAAATCAAATCAAAACTGGCATTAAGGTAAAAGTACTAGTAGTAAATGAATGTATATTCACTTTGGCCCTCTGACGATTTTTATGTCCATCTCTTATTACTGGATAATGCTTTCCCCTCTTTGCTTTGCACTGATGAGTACCAATCCAGGTACAGATTCAATAATGAAACAATGATTTCCAAGGAGTAATTTGAAAATTTGAAAATGTAAATTATAAATTATTATTAAAAGAAAAATATGAAAAACTTTATTAAAATATGTTTTAACCCTCTCAATAATTGTATGGTACAGCGGCTCATCGTAGAAAAATAAAAAAGATCTAGACCATGTAGTCAAGATCGCCTCTTGTATTAACTGTATTGACCAGCGTTCAGTCAACAAGATCTAGCAAGACAGACTTTTAGTGTATAAATATGTTATTATTATTATTATTATTATTATTATTATTATAGGTGTGCACAGTTTGTGTATGTATTTGTTTTTGATTTAAAAAAAAATGCTTGATTTACCTGTCACTAGTTGCCTATTCTTGAACATTCTCTGAAGTTTGGCTGTGGTTATCAATACCTTCCCACATAGGATACAGTCATTTTCCAGACACTCTTCTAAATCGTGGAAGTGCATTTCTTGCAAGTTTACCCAGCACAGGACACGGAACTTATAACGTGTGTGCTTCATTCCAGACGTCAGTACTTTCATTTCTTTCTTCAGAAACTCTAACACCTTAAATGAAGATTTTTAATACAAAATAAAAATTAAAGTTGAAAACATTACAAAAATATAAGAAAATGAATCATACTATATTAGAGAAGCACCACCAAAAAATGATTTATGATTTCAATTTTGAATTGTTAGATTTTATATGATTTAATTGATTTCATGATGCTCAATGAAACAATGACGCAATAGTGCTGTTGCTTTTGCCATCAGAATTTTTGCTATTTATATCGTCATCAATATTATAGTCATTACCATTCTCTTTGGCCAATTTTCTTCCATTATTATCAAAATTGTTTTATTTTTAAAAGTTGTATACATTTTTTTATTATGTTATTATAAGAATTCATCTTTTTATTGGTTTAATGTTTCATATGGAAATGTCTTTTTCAAACTTATTCTTCATTTTGTCAGTATATTTCTTCTACTTTTTCTGTGTATTTTAAATTTGTTTGCTGAGGATCTCTAAATATTAGCTTTCCATTAATGGTGGGCTGCACAGGCTATCCTCATTAAATAAAGTCCCAACAAATATATAAATAAACAAGAAAACAGACAACACATTATCTGTCATTAAATAAAGTTCCAACAAAATATATAAATAAACAGAAAACAGACAATACACTACTAGCTGTCCAGATCACAAAAAAGCATATCTGTATATTAAATATTTGGATTGCACTTGTACTATGTTCATCCAAGCACAGTAGAATATATATTACTCATACACTCTACCCAGATAAATCTACTTATGATTATCTCCAGGTAATATCACTAATAATGAACATCACCATTGCTGTGTGTAATTTTACAGCTATTTCAATTGCAAGATTTCAAATATCAAACTAGATTACCTGCATACAGACTCTAGGATGTCTCTTATGGTACCATCCTCCTGAATGATAGGCACCCGTAATATTTCCAGCTAAAATACAAACATTAAATCAATCAATAATTCCATGCATGCCCGAAATATATCAATACATTAAGTGAACAATCAAATCCTTTATTTAAATTTTATCCTAATTCAACTGCAAGCTACTTGCCACTTTTTTTTTTTTGTAAATCATGGATCCAACAAAAACAGTTTGTGTGGGGGCATGCAAAATGTGAAGCACTGAGCAGGGGAAGGGAGTTGGGGATGGTGTTGAATTTTTGTCTATAAATGCTTGACAATGGTACATGGAATCTGAATATAAAAATAGCTGTTTTGGCGTATCATGGGCTCTTTCTCCTCTAACTTTACTCTTTTTCATTTTTTTTTTTTTTTTGGTTGGTGGGAGGAACATGTCACCTGGATCTGTCCTGTAATACCCTCCTAACACTACTTTTGTAAGAATAAAGTAAGGAGCATTATTCCTTATTCACCTATCTCTCAGCTGTTACCGTAACAATTTTTTTCTATTCATTACAATAACAACAATTAAAAACCATACAAGTGTGTGACATTCAAATAACTCTTAGAAAGATACTTTTACTTTTATCACTCTTGTCTTGATTTTGATTTTCACTTCATTGCCTATCACTCCAATGGTTAGTAACTAAATGACATCTCTTAACATCTTACCTTCAATGAGGGCTTGTTATTAATGACTACTGGTCCTAAGCTGAGAGTGTGTTCAAGTCCTAGGTGGATGTTAGCATAGTTGCTAAATAATTGCAGCATGGCTGTGTAGCCCATGTCTTGTACCATTCCAATCAAGCTCACAACCAGAGGATGGAAGACACTATCAGGGATGAAATCCTCGGAGGCCATATAGATAGATACCATCTGAGCTGTATCATGTTCAATAGACACATTGTCTTTGCTCCGTTTCAATCGACAGGGAACAAAAAACGAGCGATGTTTGCTTTCCTGATTCTTGTGAAAAAAACAAATGAATTCAATAAAAAGATAGAAAATACCAGAAAAATGTACATCTTACATTACCAGTTTTTTAAATAATCAAATGTTCTGCAATCCAAATGGCATGTGAGGTAGAGTAAGATTAACATTCTTAAAATAATTTAAACTCTCTTTTTTTTGTAAATAATTTGCTGAATTTCATTTTACAATGAAAAGATGGAATAAGTCACCATTTATGTCTGCATTTCTTTGCCTTTAAAAAAAATCTATATTAATTTATTTTTTAATAGATTCGTATTAGGATTGATTGCACTGTATATTAAGTTAGTTGAGGGGCAGGTCAATTTATCATTAACTACTATAGCTGAATGGCTAGTGACTATCTGAACTCTCCAAGTATTTGCCAACAGAAAAAACACAAAAGAAAAAAAGCAATACCTTGATTTTCTCACAGAGCAGTCCAAACTGCTTCATTAACTCCAAGAAGACCTCAAAGCTAGATTCATCTTTGCTAATCTCAAAAATGATTCCAAGATCATGTAGGTAGTTGAGGGTGTGGATCAGATTCTTCACGGAAATTCCACAGCTAGTGGCGACTTCACAGACCTTAACATATATTTCAAAATGTATAATATTATTAAAAATAAAATGTGGAAGTGTAAATAGAACACTATTGCCAACCATTAAAAGAGTAAGTTTGGGGAAATTAAGATGCATTTTTCTTGGATGGATACTAAATGGAGGGTCTTTTGGATGGGGGACATGGAAGGAGTTGGGGTTAAGTATTAAACAATTCTTTCTAATGTTTATAAACATTTTAGGCAATGATTACATACCTTAGAATAACTCATTCGCAGTGTTGTCCTACCATTCTCCTGCAAAATATACTGGAATTCAAGCCATTTCAGTGGGATGGTTTTGGGCATTGCTTTCAGAAATCTACCAACATCTTGTTTAAGTGTTGTCAGCATTTTGCTTTGTGTTGGAAACTTGTTGTCGATGGCATACATTTTCCTCACCACGTGACATTCATAAGGAGTGCCTTTGATTTCTTCAAATATTATTGCAAACTGTTCTTCAATCTGAATAATTATATACAAGCATTACACATTGTTCAAATTGTTAATAATTAATAAACTACTGTATGTCCTTAAGTTCAGATTACTTTTTACCTTCTTGTTCTTGTCTTCATCGGTCCCAGGTAGGCTCTCACTGTGGGTACCAACTACTGCAATTTGAGGTTTCTTGGTTTGTAGCTGCTGCTGCAGTGACTCAACTGGGACAGCGTACGTAAATATCAACCTCATCCAGTATTTGATGATCTGTATATTTGTCATATCGTATGTCATCACATTTTTGTCCTGAACAGTAAAGAAAATGACAAAATATTTATCAAGCATGAATGACATTCAGAACTCAACAATGTCATTAAGACATATACATGAAATCTGTTTCGTAAATATTTCATTATAGTAAAATGATAAGAATTGGTAGACTTACCCCCTTATGGATTCTTTTCTTCCCTTTGTCGTACATACTTTCCAGCAAATTGAACAAAACCACATACACTGCTTCGCTTGTTAAGAATATCTAAAATAAAATGTGATAATTGATAAAAAGTTAACACATAATAATTAAGTTAATTGATGATCTAGATTATCTTTTAATTATTAAATTTAACGATTCAGTTTACCAATTTTATCATTGAGGCCTATAAGGCAACCCGCATATGAAACAACCCCAAGTTTGAGTAGCTGTTTCGACGATTTTCTGTATTTTGGGCGGATAAGATGACCCCCTGTTTCAATGATGGAATCCATAATTTTTTATCTGCTCTTTATGGTCTTTATTCTGCATCTGCTGACTACAAACGGAGACAAAATTTAGGCTAATTTTCAAAATAATACAATTTTATGGGCTTTTAATCAAATTACGTTCATTCATGCTAACATTTATTAGGTTCACTGCAGTAGTGAATTGGCATGTTGCGGATGATCCTCACATACAGCAAGGAGGTATAAACATTTTTTATGCCTCCTTGCATATACAGTAAGACAAACATGATTTCAAAAATCTATTACTTTGTATGTCGTGTATATAAGATGACCCCCTGTTTTTCGATGTTAATTTGCTTTTTGAAGCCTTGTCTTACATGTGAGAATGTACGGTGAAATATCTAGAACTACTTTTCTATATTCATGATGATCTAAATTTATCTTTCAATGACATTTTGTACCTTTTTAGAAATCACATACGTTCATATGCCACTTTGTCGAAGTTGGAATGCAGCAGTGTTGTAGGAGAGTTCCCAAGACTCCCAGAACTTATGGGAGTCTCCCAGAGATCAGAATGGCCTCCCGCACTACTTTCGACAAATTCATAATTTTATATGTTTTCATTGCTTTATTATCAATTTTATCATTGAAGTCAGTATATGTCCAGCAAAATATAAGTAAATGTGTTAAGAAATCTCATTAACCAGATCAGTGGCAGGTTCAAGGGTAGGTGGAGTGGGGAGGGTAGAAAAGAAAATTATATTCAAATTTACGTCTGAGAGGGCCATTTCCAGCAATCTAGAGGTGCCATAATCATAAATCTGTGAAAGTCCCTCCCTGAACTCATGTGTCATTACATAACATAGATAATAAATATTCTTAAAGTACTTACTCGATGTGTGATGTAGTACAGCTGCTGGCCAGCAAAGTCCCAGATATAAGTCATATCTTTGTTATCAATGGCCTGTGAGGTCTTTCCAGTAATTCTATCAACAAGTCTTTCCTGAATTTCAGATGGAAGTGCTTGGCTTGATACTGATTAAATAAATTCAAATATTAGCAAGGTTGGTAACAATATAATTAGGATAATAATTTGAAAGTAATGACCACAGTATTGAAAATAATAGTCAGACAATAAGTTTATCCATAAACCGAAAGGTCCACTGATTAATCTCAGATAAGAAAGTATAATACATACTCCAAGTATTGAAATACACGCCATCGTGTTGGGATTCAATATTTCGACATTAATTATGTCATCATCAGGAATGAAAAAATTATCCATATTAGCAAGCTTATATGCACTAGTACCAAAAGTGTTAACCAATCAAAACATTACCTCTAGTAGGTGACATAGCCGTGATTTAAACAAAAGATCAAAGCACTCTTACTCTAATGATCAAAGCTACCTACAAAAACAAAGAAAGCTCTTTTGGAGCTCTGAGCCCATTGGGCTCTGAGCTAGAGGTAATGTTTTGATTGTTTTGAAATATATTATATAAAGCATACAATGGGGATAAAACTTGAAAGTAATGATAATATTACTATGATGGCAACAGCGTTAAAATTATTAAACAATTTTCTTTGAATAATCTTAGAGATTATATTTTTAAATTAAAGTTAATCTATGATCTCACTTTCAAATGTTGTAACAATAACAATTACGGTTTATTATCATTATGGTTAAAGATATGATAAAAATATGAATAAAATATCCAATTATGTATATTTCTTTGAATATTGATTAAATAATAACAACCTTCTTTGTGTTCTGTTTTTATTGGTCCTGACATCAAATCATACTGTGTATAAAAATATAAATAAAACAATTAATAACACATTGTTGAATACAAAAATATAAAGGATTGACATTTCAGCTCAATCATGGACAAATTCTCAAGATCAAGTGAACTAAAAACATAAAACAATCCAAATATAGGTAACAGGGAGGTTACAAACATTTACCTGATTAACTGCTACATTTACATAAAACTAGAGCAAGTTAGCTTAATCATGAAATGATTAAATGATGATAGAATAATTTACTATTATATTCAATACACAATTAGCATATTTAATTAATAAATTTTACTTCAAATACCAAGTTAAGGTGTGCTCTGTGAGACATATCCAAACAGGAATTTGAATAGAATTGTGGAAAATGAGTCTGGCTTTTGTTTACTCAGTGTTTTCTGACACTTTTTCATACCCTAAATGTTTTGATATTGTTCTATTTTTTAAGTATGTCCTATCATAATTTTGTGTGCCACTGTTACAAGAGTTCATATGGAATAAATTTGACTTTAATTGATGATGTGCTTAACTTCCTTTTTAATTGATATCTTGCTATAAATTTGAATGGTACAAATTCAAACTTAGCACAAGATTCAAAGTTTTTCACCAACTTGCTCAAAGTTCTATGTGAATGGCACTACTGTTCAAGTTCAAAAGTACATTCATTCATAGTGGTCAACATACAGATACATAAATTATACATACTGTAAGTAAACACAACTGAAATAAAATAAATAATAGTGACCATCATTGAGATCAAGGTTAGAAGTAAAACTTGTCTCACCCTGACCAAATAACGATACAAAAAAAAAACACCAAAAAGAAAAAAAACAAAACAAAACAAAAACAAAAAAATGTAAATAAATAAATTAACTGAGTTAATATTAATGATCATTGGAGCAATTGATTCATGCTACTGAGTAATTAGAAGCTCACATCAGATAAACAGTTTTGCTTTTTTTGGAATATTTTGTTTTGTTAAGTGATGGCTTTAAATCCTTTATATAACATATCAATAAATTTAAATGTGTATGAAGGAAATATTTAAATTGATTCTGAGTAGTATTTCCTACAACTCAAACTTAGAACACAGCATTATGAAAGAAAGGACTACTAATTTTGTTAATCATTTTGGAAGCTTCATTTGGAATATGTTTATATATAGTCTCCAGATATAAAATATGATACAGGTCATGTTATAATATTCATTTTAGGCACGTTTGCCAAGGATTGACAATAGCTAAAGTAATCACTTTCATATTTAATATGTAATAATCATTTACATAAAACTAATACATAAACCAAGTATCATTATGAAGATTAAGGAGTGGAGTTGTATACTGTAAATTAAAAAATATTACCACCACTCTTACAATTTTTAAAAGGATAAATTCAATATAATTTTGATAAGTTTACAGTACAGTATATTTGGATGTACCTTTGGTTTTTTTGTTTTCAGTTTTTCTATTCTTCTGTTGTTAGTTTGTATTTTCGTAAGCAGTTCTTGTTTAGGTGATCTCCTTATTCCTAGGCCCTGCTTAGAATTGTTTTTAAACTTTGTTTCAGCTTCAATGCCCCCTCGCTTTTTAACTCACTCCCTTTAAAAAGCTGAAATTCTACAAGCATCTCATCCTTTAAATGTAACCTCAAAAGCTATCTCTCTCTTTCCGTGGTTTATATATAATATTTTTTCCCTCTGTCTCCCCCCACCCATCACATCTCTCTCTCTTTTTTTCTTCAGGCTGGCCCTAAACTTATATATATATTTTTTTAATTTGTTTGAATTTTAACTTCGTTATTTTCTTTATTTTGCCATTATTATTCTTCTTTTAATTTTTTTTTAGTCAATTTGATTTTATTTTAAATTTTATTTATATAATATATATATATGTAATATGTATATTGTGATTTCTTTTCCTTTGGTACTTGGTTTTTAATATTATTCTATCATTTTAATTTCTTTGTTAACCATTTATATTTCCTTTGTTACTTGTGTTATGTATTGAGGCTCCCTAATGTTTAGCTCCAGCTGGATGGACCACCCTCGTAAAATATTGTTGAAATAAAATAAAATAAAAACACATTTTATAGTTAAGTTTGTTTCATGATGTGTGAAAAACACATACAGCCTCGTGTTGTCTTACCTCTAGTGTGATAGATGATTTTCTTTTTCTCCTTTTTTTGCTGAATGGAGAGAACACACGCCTAATTAATTTCTGGGTTCTCGTTCTTTTAGGCATGTGTGCTGGTGCTGGTGCTGGTAGAGGTGCTGGTAGACGTGCTGGTTGAGGTGCTGGTTCTGGTGCTGGTTGAGGTGCTGGTTCTGGTGCTGGTTGAAGTGCCGGTTCTGCTGCTGGAAGAGGTGAAGGTTCTGGTTGAGGTGCTGGTTCTAGTGCTGGTTGAGGTGTCGATTCAACTCCCTCTGTTTGATTACCTTTCAGTTTTAATTTCTCAGCAACTCTACCTTCTAATTCATTATCATATATCAGCTTAATCCGTTCACACTCAATAAAGATTTAAAATAACAGTGAAATTCATCAAAGCTCAAGTCATAACAAATAACAAAAGGATTTAAAGTTATATTGTTTCTTGTCTTACCATCCATGTCCTCAGTTTCTTTCCACTTACAACCAACATCAGTAGTTTGAAAAGCAGTAGTCAAAACAATTCCATCGGTTGATGGTTCTGCTTCATTAAATCTGTGGAAATAACAGTTTAACACAATTTAGCATTACAAATTGTGTATGTGGGTTGAGTCGAGTGGCCGAGCGGTAAGGCAGGGGCGCCGCTAGCTACAGCTTTAACATCGGCGCTGGTTCCCATGACGAAAACATCTCATCTAAAG
Source organism: Anneissia japonica (assembly GCF_011630105.1). Lineage (NCBI taxonomy): Eukaryota > Metazoa > Echinodermata > Crinoidea > Comatulida > Comatulidae > Anneissia > Anneissia japonica. Next base: position 97,590 of record NW_022732745.1, read on the forward strand.
CAAACCTGAGTTAAATAGAATAACTCGGGTTTAAGCACATCCTTTTCAATGTTTACATTAGATAAGAGCTAACCTTGATTATCAGGATTAAGGAGCCTCCTGGGGAGCATCCCTAAACAGATTACTAAGCAGTCCTGTCTTACAATATAAAAATCAGTAATTGTTACTGATTTATATATGTTAACCTATGTAATGTAAATATAAATAAGGTACAATGTTTTTAGCAGTTCGATTCACGAAAAACGGCGATTTTGTTGTGCAGGTAGAAATTTGAATAGCCTCTCTATACAGCCAGTGCCATATTTGCATAATGTGAATTGGTGAAGCTCTTCAAAAAAACCGACCATAGAGTGGCTGCAATAACACTGTCCAAAGAGTTGTTTACTGATGATAGGAAAGCCAGTGAATTTGTGCTCATTTCGATGTAAAATTTCGGCTGGGGTTGGTTGGTTTAAGTTTAAGTATTTGCAAGTTGAAAATTTTGATGTTTTGAAATGTTGAGAAACTGTACCCCTTTGTAGTTGTTACAGATAATAAAGATACTTATAATTTGTCATAGAAAACGATGTGGTGGCTTAGCTTGGCCTAACCTAGGCCTAC
>NW_022732745.1:98765-108432 GCF_011630105.1 Anneissia japonica
AAGTAATCACTTTCATATTTAATATGTAATAATCATTTACATAAAACTAATACATAAACCAAGTATCATTATGAAGATTAAGGAGTGGAGTTGTTGTATAAAGTATATTAAAAAATAGTACCACCACTCTTCCAATTTTTAACAGGATACTTTCTACATAATTTTGATAAGTTTACAGTAAGTATATTTGGATGTACCTTTGGTTTTTTTGTTTTCAGTTTTTCTATTCTTCTGTTGTTAGTTTGTATTTTCGTAAGCTGTTCTTGTTTAGGTGATCTCCTTATTCCTAGGCCCTGCTTAGAATTGTTTAAACTTTGTTTCAGCTTCAATGCCCCCTCGCTTTTTAACTCACTCCCTTTAAAAAGCTGAAATTCTACAAGCATCTGATCCTTTAAATGTAACCTCAAAAGCTATCTCTCTCTTTCCGTGGTTTATATATAATATTTTTTCCCTCTGTCTCCCCCCACCCACCACATCTCTTTTTTTCTTCAGGCTGGCCCTAAACTTATATGTATTTTTTTTTAATTTGTTTGAATTTTAACTTCGTTATTTTCTTTATTTTGCCATTATTATTCTTCTTTTAATTTTTTTTTAGTCAATTTGATTTTATTTTAAATTTTATTTATATAATATATATATATGTAGTAATGATTTCTTTTCCTTTGTTACTTGGTTTTTAATATTATTCTATCATTTTAATTTCTTTGTTAACCATTTATATTTCCTTTGTTACTTGTGTTATGTATTGAGGCTCCCTAATGTTTAGCTCCAGCTGGATTCACCACCCTCATAAAATATTGTTGAAATAAAATAAAATAAAAACAAATTAGTTGCACATTTTATAGTTAAGTTTGTTTCATGATGTGTGAAAAACACATACAGCCTCAGGTTGTCTTACCTCTAGTGTGATAGATGATTTTCCTTTTCTCCTTTTTTTGCTGAATGGAGAGAACACACGCCTAATTAATTTCTGGGTTCTCGTTCTTTTAGGCATGTGTGCTGGTGCTGGTAGAGGTGCTGGTAGAGGTGCTGGTAGAGGTGCTGGTTGAGGTGCTGGTAGAGGTGCTGGTTCTGGTGCTGGTTGAGGTGCCGGTTCTGCTGCTGGTAGAGGTGAAGGTTCTGGTTGAGGTGCTGGTTCTAGTGCTGGTGGAGGTGTCGATTCAACTCCCTCTGTTTGATTACCTTTCAGTTTTAATTTCTCAGCAACTCTACCTTCTAATTCATTATTATATATCAGCTTAATCCATTCACACTCTATAAAGATTTAAAATAACAGTGAAATTCATCAAAGCTCAAGTGATAACAAATAACAAAAGGATTTAAAGTTATATTGTTTCTTGTCTTACCGTCCATGTCCTCAGTTTCTTTCCACTTACAACCAACACCAGTAGTTTGGAAAGCAGTAGTCAAAACAATTCCATCGGTTGATGGTTCTGCTTCATTAAATCTGTGGAAATAACAGTCTAACACAATTTAGCATTACAAATTGTGTATGTAGGACGAGTCGAGTGGCCGAGCGGTAAGGCAGGGGCGCCGCTAGCTACAGCTTTAACATCGGCGCTGGTTCCAGCCGCTCCTCGTTTATGGTTCGGTTGGTAGAACCAAGTCTTCTCGGATAAGGACTTAAAATGGAGGTCCAGTGTATACATCTGGCTCGTGTGCATTTAAAGAACCCATTGCATCTTTTGGAGGAGTAGGGGGTTACCCTGATGTTATGGTTCATTTCAGCCCCTGTCGTTGTGGAATGATGTGAACATGTATCTACCAAGAAGCGCCTCTTCACGGCTGCTAGGTAGTCACAGACCACGCCCATTTGCAATTCAGCACAATGACGCAGCAAGTTATGGGTTATTCTCCTACCTTTACCTTTACCTTTATGTTAAAGTGGATATTGTAGTATAAGTGCAATGGCAGATTTTGAGGAGGGCATTGCAAGTATCTTCGTATGAATTATAGATTTCATATAAATTTGCAATTGATTGATTCATTGATGATTGGGCTGTGGCTTACATGGAGGAGTAGGTATGACTAATGAAAATTTGTACATTTTGAAACAATAATTGTTTTCATCCAGGTCCAGAGAATAACCCACTTCTGTGGCCATCATAATGTATTGTAATATATATAAAAAGAACATAAAATACAATTAACATTTAAGAGTATTAAAAAAGAAGAGTAATATGGCAACATTTATACCAAAATACATTGACAGATACTTCAGAAACTTACGGTTTTTCAAGCAGAGTTTTTACCAAACACGTTTTTCCAACGCCCTCCTTTCCAGTCATCATTAATCGTGCGTGGTTTACTGTGATTTTGCCATCTTCCAACTCCTCATTAAAAACCTTCAGAGCTGCTTCTCCTCTAGCCATAATTACTTCTGGGACTGCAATCCCTAATATACATAGGCAAGAAGATAATGTTGCTCATCAATTATCAACAAAGTATAGAGAAATTTTCAAATATGTTGGTTAAGTACAAATAAAATTCTTTTAAAAAAATAAAAAATAATAAAGAAAACACAATCATATGGAAAACGCTTCATTATTATAAAATTTCAAATAGTTGTTTATAACTAAAATTGAAAAAAATATAATTAGATATTGTGAAATAATTTGAAAACATGACTTACTAATATTATCATAAAATAATATCATGCCCATCATCACTGTCATCATCACCATAGCCACAGCCACCATTATCATCATCATCATCAATATTTTATAAAATTAATATTACAACATTTGGAAGAAAGCAAATAATGGTATTAGTATAATTTTCCAGTGCAACAAAACTTTGGTGATATAAAATAACAAAGCAGGTACATGGGATTGATGATGACCCACAAGGAGTAAACATCTGTGATGTACAATGAGCTTGATTGCAAGACATTATTTACAGCGGATAATAATAAATTATTATCCAATTAATATAAGCAGGAAATAAAATTACACTGAACAACCTAATAAACAATAACATGAATGATTAAATTGTATTAACTGCTCACCTTGCAGAAGTTGCAAGACTTCTTCCTTGTGTTTTTCTCTATTTGTAGAATCATACCTCTGACATTTATTCTTTATATAGAGATCACGTGGTGTCTGATTGGCCTGTAAAAATAATAACACATAAAATTTAAAACAAATCAATATCGATCATTCTACTTTAAAAAATACTTCATAGAAAGTATCACGCAAAAATAATCACAAGAAGTATCCTAAAAGAAATATTATACGTACATATCAGTGCAATTTTCTTTTATATCTTGCAAAGATTCAATCATAAGTATTGATTATAAGACCATTCCAACAACACAATCGCTTGTTGTGCTAATATTACTGTACCAGTGGTCTTCAGAATCTTTGTCAATCAATCAAGCAGCAACAACAGCTATTTAAATAACTCAAGCAAGAATAGATCTAGGATGGGGAGAAGTGAATAGGGTGGATAACCTTTCCCACAAAAATACATACGCCTAGACAAGAGCAATCCCTTTATACCAAGTAATAGAAACAAAGTTAACATTTATAAACTCAAGATGCTTTGTGGAGTGGTTTACATTTTACCAAATAACCTACAATTAAGCAAACCTCATTCCCACCCTCATTCACCCCAGCCATGGACTCTCTTCTCTCATATTAGGCTCCACTACTGATACTGTGCTGCTGTTTATGTAATCATTATCATCATATTATCAAATAATTTCATCTAGTCTTGTTGATATTATCCGTCAACAGAAAAGCCAGAATTATTTTATTTATTTGTATGAGACTTCAACATCATTAACAGACCTCAGAATGTGGAAAGTTCTGGGGTCGAGGCCTCCATGAACAACCTGTATACACTACCTAGCCATCCTCCATTCTTTAATCCTAGATCAGCCACTGCTCAAGCTGTAAGCAAATTTTTTATTGAATTGGTCTTATTTTTATCTTCCACATCACCAATGGAACTGCAATACCTTCATTTAATAAAATATTTAAGATTCAAGATTGCTTTATTATCATTAATCAAACATGTGATGAAACCAATTCTTTTTGCCTGCCGCATACAATGAAAGACATGGACAGACAGTAAAAGGCAATTCAATTATTGATAAACATTGAAAACAACAAACCGATACAATATTATTATTGGAAGCATCATCACCATAAAATTATTAAAACACTCAAAATTTATGTATTAATATAAATTATTAGTATTTTATTAATATTACTATGTTTATACTGTAGGGATATCTCCAAAATACACAAAAACATATTGTATTTCTTCTTTAATAGCAACAATTTGGTGACCATACATATTCATACAAATTTGAATGACATTATTTACTCCCCTATATATCTTGTATACAGTATTTTACCTCATTCTTTATATTTACATCAGCCCCGGCATCCAAAAGAAGTCTTGCAATATTAAGGTGATCTCTGAATTTATGTTTGGCTTTTGACAGCCTGTGAAGTGGAGTCTCTTTATACTGTAACACATTGGAAACAAAGAGAGTGAATCAATAAATGACAGCTCATATTAATCAACATTCAAAGGAAATCCACTCTTATTCTTAAATTTTAAACATTAATGATATAAAATACTAGTGCACAATAATACAATTAAACTGAATGAGTTGGTAGGAATACAAACAAAAGTAATTTTTTTCTGCTTGATTCTCTCTCGCCCGGTTCATCACTTTTAAGGATGTAACCTCGGGAGATTCAGTAATTACTTTAATTTTTTTATTGTTTGTATCATGCTATGCAAATTGAAATATTTTTTGTATGAATATATTTCATATGAATTGAAATAAAAGTGATTTAACATCAACATTCAATGACTATAAATCAATATAATTAAGAGAAATTGTAATACAAATAATGTAAAATAGTAATTTAAGCAATCATATTTGGTGGGGTATGTCATTAGGACCTTTGTGGAATGTCCTTACCAGCGATGTATACTTCAGTAGGGTGGGGTATGCTGGTCATAAGGCATTATTGGAGTGACATTCTAGTAGACAATATTACATTGTCACTTGTTTTCTGTCATGATTTATTTCTATCATGTAATTATGTTGTGTGGATGGCCCACTGGCAATATGAAAGAAATTAAATACTGAATTGAATTAAATTGAATCTAGCAGAAATCATCAGAGAGACGTGGCAGTGCCAGGGTGGGTAGGGTGTGTAGAAAAACAAAAGAAGTTTGGATGGGCAAGTCTCATAGTCATATCCAGGGCCACTCAGTGAGGAGTAGGGGTTCTTGTCTGGAGACAGGGGGGGGCCGTCAAGGTTTACTGTGATGGAAGATTGGATCAGAAATAATAATAATAATAATAATAATAATAATAACAATAATAATAACAATAATAATATTAAATAATAATAATAATAATAATAATAATAATAATATTAAATAATAATAATATATATTTTTTAACCATGGAAAATTAAAAATTAAACAGTAAAATTTAAATACAAAATATTAATGCTCTTCTTCACTAATTCCATGGACACAACAACATGGAGAACAATACGAAAAAGACGATATAAAATAGAACCATTATTAACATTAGAAAAATTAGCAAATTAAATGTATTAATATACCCTGGCCTAGTAGACGGTAGGCCTAGCCTAGGATAGTCTGGCGTTGACCTCCTGTATTTTAATGCTAAACAAACATTTAGAGCTAGGCCTATAGACTTAATAGGAGGCTACTACTACTAATACTATGCCTATATAATAATAGTAATGTACATCATTCATAAGACATAGGCAGCTCGACTCCACCAGCCAGGCCTTGCATTTCACAGCAGCCTTCTATAGACAAGTGTCACCGTCAGACAGGCCTTAATCAAGTGCCAAGGTCTGTGACCTAAATAACACGTAAAAGTTTCAAATAATGTGTCTGGGCCTAGCCTAGCTCTCAGTAGGGCATCGAATTGGCTCCACAAAAAAACCCGTCGAAGTATTAAAAACTAAAACCATATGAGGCCTATATTTCACGAAAAATGTAAATTAGTATTTTTTGAATTGTTATCATTTAATTATTTATTGTTATTTATTATAAGTCTTGGCTATTAACAATTAATGATAATGAAATTGTGATAAATGCTTGTGATGATGGATTAAGAACTTTGAAGATGGTGAATTGTCATTTAGTGTTTATAATGAATAATGTGTTGTTTCCTATACGTACCCCCTTGTCTTGCAAATTGACATTGCGTGCAGAAATCATCAGAGATTCTCTCATTTCCTGTGCATAGCCGCGTGTTGCAATGTGATGTAGAATACACTCACCAGAGCCCTACACAATGAACAAGGAATATGAAAACAGAGAATACAACACATCATCTCTTTAAAAAAAATATTTTTTAGGTTATTTAATTTTATGGAGTATCTAATTAAAATTGCAATTATTGAATTCAGTGCTCAATACAGATCAAAACAAGATCAAACACGATTGTGAAATTTTCATGTAAAGCTGATTTTCAGCAAACTATAAACCAATTTTTTTACATTCATTATGCTGTTTCACACAACATGGACGCCCTATGTTTTGTACATGTTAAAAATCATCATTTAAAAAACAAACAATTAGGTATTGTATTTTTTATGGAAAATTTAATTAAAAGTATAACTATTCAATCCAGTGTTAAATGTGGACTAAAACAACACCAAACATGAATGGAAATTTTTTATGTAAACCTGATTTCCAGCAATTTTAGACAAGTTTTTTTTTTTGGCCCATGATGAACTGCTGCCATTCAGCCAAGCAATGTAAAGAAATGTTATTTTTACACGTTAACGATGCGGAAATTTAAACAATAAATGATCAATATTGATCGTAAGATACAATAAAATATCATATTTATATTGTGGATAAATGATGAAAATATTTTTTAAGTGTAATAAATTGTTGTTGTTAGGTAAGAATTGATGTAGAGTGGTGTATGGTATGTTGTGTATAGATGCTGTGTTGTTGTATTTTGTGTGTTGATGTCGTAATTGTAATGATACATAATTCTACTCACCTCGTAGTCCACAGTTTCTGCCGTCGCTGATTTCAAACTCTCAGCGACGACATCACGTGGTGGTGCGCTGTACAACACAATCAGATATAATAACGGCCAGACGTACTACGAAAACAACAAAATACGATGATAACAAAACACATTCAACTATCACACATACACAAAATATCACATATAAACACAACTTAATCACATCATAATTACATTAAATAATCACAATCAATTAAATATTAAAATATTATTACAAATTAACTAACAATTTAAAGCTAAATCGTTTAAAATCGTAAATTTTAGCATTTTTTTTCTGAACGCTTTTCCCTATTCTTTTGCATTGAAATTTTTTTAGTTCATTTAGGGTTTTGTTCAGATCATAATTTTTTTATGAATTTTGTATTTTTAACACTCTAGATATATTTCTTTTGTATAAAGGTTTGAAAAGAATACAGACAATGATATGTTTTATCCACTAGTTAACATTTTTCTTTATCATTAGGCCTGACTTCAGAGAAAATTCCCTATTCTTTATCATTAGATACATAAAATCTGTTATCCCATTTGTTCGGAATCATATTTTTTTTGAAAAGCTATATTTTTAAGATCATATTTGACTTTCTTTTGATTAGAGTTTTAAAAGTAATCCAAACACATATATGTTTTAACGACTAATTAACGATTTTACCAAGCTTTTAACCTATATACTACTTTCAGACAAAATTTGCCTAATAGATACACAAATTCTGTAGGCCTATCTGATCGGAATCATATTTTTTTGGAAAAGCTATATTTTCAAGATCATATTTGACTTTCTCTTGAGTAGAGTTTTAAAAGTAATCCAAACACATATATGTTTTAACGACTAATTAACGATTTTACCAAGCTTTGAACCTATATGCTATTTTCAGACAAAATCTGCCTATTCTTTATCATTGGATAAGGCCGGCTTACCATGGGCACGTCTCTGTTCGGAATCATAATTTTTTCGAAATATTATATTTTAAACCTCATAACTGCCTTTCTTTTGATTAGAGTTTTATAACAAATACAAATACTTATATATTATATTGATTAATTAAAAAAATTTCAAAGCATCTTATACAAACTTCAGACAAAATGTGTCTATTCTTTATCATTAGATACGTATTCATAATTTTGTTTAGAATAACAATTTGTTTTGTATATGATATTTTATTTTTATAATTAAAAACTCAAAAAGTGTTTAAACTAGAATACAATAACATAGAATAATTATTTCGTTATCAATTACATGGTACAGCCTACAATGTAACGGAGTTACTATACAGTATCATGTAAGTATTGTGCAGTTGTTACTACATCAACAAAAACATAAAAACTCTAGAGGGCGCCAGACTAGTATTTTTGGTTATCAGATGATCGTCGCTCGTCTTTACTGTGAAACCGAACCAATAGCTAGTAATTTAATGCAGGCCTATTTTATTTTTGTATGTTTCTTTACTCATGTATGCACCATGCATTTTGTATGAGTGCTACTGTATCAAAGTGGATCCAATAATTGATTAATTGATTGATTGATTGATTGATTGATTGATTGATTGATTGATTGATTGACCGTGTTTTGACCCAAATTGAGTGGGGACATTAAGCCTACATTATTGATAGCCAGATCCATTCACTTCACATTTAATTTATAAAGGCATGGTTATTGAAATTAAATATTTCGTGGTTAACAATTACATAGTACGTCTGGTTTTAGATTGAAATTTCCAAAACTTAAGGTACAGAAAATCATTTATTCCCGACTCCATTCGTATAACTTTATAGAAAAACGTATCTGTCTACTTTAATTATTTATGTTAGGAAAATTTTAAATACAATATCAATCAATTCTTCTGATGTGCGATTATACATACTGGGGCGTATTTTTAAGTTCATAAAGAAATCTCCAGTTACTTTGTAAAAGATCAATCCCACATTAATTTAAATTAATTAATCCCCACAGTTTTGTAATATTAAAATAATTTTTAAATTGTTTTACATGTAATAATCATTTGATGAATATATATATTTTTGATATTAAATTATGGTTCCAGTTGGGGTCAGAGAGAGAGGCGGCCCGCCCTCCCAACCGACAGAGAATCAACACAATTCCTTTGGGAGGGAAAAGAAAAAAATAATCTATGTTGCTTTTACAGAATATGAGGCCGTGCGAACATTCGAAATCTCTACATTTTCAGGGCTTTAGGGCCCTGGGCGCCCCTGGTCCCCTTTAGAGGTTCCGGGACATCGCCCCTCCCCTGCCATCGGGCAAATCTTGGCTCCACCACTTTTGTTTTGTAATGATTTTTCATATAGTATAACAAGTTGCGTACAACTTTGAGATTATCTTTTGGCCCGCAAGATCAACTGTAAAAATAATTTGGCCCTTCAAATAAATTAATTAAAAACCAGGGGCATAATCCATAAATGATTGGATTGTAGTTTTACAAAAAAATATTTAAAAGCGATTAAGTAAAAAAAAATGCCATATCAAATATAGTCTTATTTAATTGGCAAATAGGCCTATGATCATTCTAGAGTACAAAGATTTTATCAATACGGCCCTATCTCTACTTATAATTTTAATTTTGCTAGAAATTAAGATGGTTTATGCTATATACTGTC
>NW_022732745.1:109514-113242 GCF_011630105.1 Anneissia japonica
TATTACTGAAAAACATTGCGACAAAAACTTCCGCCTCACAATGAATGAGAGTGGCTGAATATATATCTGATGAACTTCACTTTATTACTGATTTTTACAAAGGTGATTTTGATAAGCATAACTTGGAATCCAATTTGTCCATGTTCTCAACATTACTTGAATCAAACAAGACCGAATCAACAACATTAAAAACATTTCATGAAGTGTTAAGCTATTGGAAATCATTAAGTTCTAGTCAGAAGTCACTATTTTATGAGGTTGGAAAATTGTTTAATCTTGTGTTAGTTATACCTGCAACAAATGCTGTCAGTGAACGATCATTCAGTGCATTACGGCGCATTAAGACATACTTACGATCTACTATGTCTCAAGTCCGTCTCAAGCATTGTATGTTTTTACATATCCACAATGACAAAACAGATGCTTTAGATCTTGTCAAAGTTGCCAACGAGTTTTGTGTAAACAACGAATAACGTTTAAATATATTTGGTACTTTCGTTGCTTAATGATATTTGGTAGCATCTATAATTTACACAATATTGCACATTATATGGTTAGATCTAGTAATTGGTATATTGTAATGTATTAACATAAGATGCCATGGAAAACAGGTTTTAAAATAAAATAGGTACTCTTGCATACTTTTTGTTTCTCGTTGTTTAATTCATTTTTTTTATTACAACATTACTATTACATAAAGTCATTTTACAGGAGGACGATGCCTATCAAATAACTTAATTTTTAAAAATCACTAAAATTCGTCAAATATCCGTGGCTACCGACTACTTATTTGGCCCCCCCCCCACTTCCAAATTGCTTCCTACGGGCCTGTATAATGACCTATCCAGTGAAAAAAAAAGTTATACTCTTCAGTACCGTTGGGGGATAAGCAAGAAGAAAGGAAAGAGAACTATGTGTAGTATTGTCTTTATAAATGTGAAAAAGTAAATTTACATGAGATGCAGACCAGTGTTGATTTATTGCAGATTTAAATATATTTAAGCTAGAAAACCAACTAAAATTGTATGGACATTTGTAGTAGTATACCGACATAGTCCCTTTTCATGTGGTAAATGAGAATCTGTAAAATATCTTATGATGTTGTTAATTCCTTTCGTTTCTTATAATATATATACATATGTATATATATACCATTGTATATCCACGTGTGTTCTGCAATTTATATATAAGTCGTTGAAACAAAAAATTATGACAACAAGGCATGTAGACTGTAGAACACTTCATTTATTTTCGAAAGAAATTTTCGGCCAGTCCTCTTGCCTTCATCAGCCTTTTTCAGTAAAGCTGATGAAGGCCAGAGGACTATATAATTATATATACATATATATAATAATATACGGTAAGTTAGCATTTTTGTCTTGAAAATTAATAAACGTTTATAAATACAGTATTTTATTTCAAAATAGTTTTAAAAGATTTTTCATCTTAAAATTTAATTAAAATTAATTAAAAATTAGATTTAATATAATGTTAATTGCAAATTTAATAGCATTGAACTGCACAATTTAAATTGTAGACAAATAACACTTTACATAATAACACGTTTTATTGACATACGAGCTTTCGACCACACAGTGTTCTTCATCAGGTGAATGAAGATCACATCCATAATCAAGACCACTGTGTGGTCGAAAGATAAAATTTGTTAGCATGTAAAGTTAAGTTTGTCTTCAATTTTCTGTTTTATCATCTAGACTAACACGGCTAGATTTTCTACTTCACCATGATGCAAAATATGCATGTACAAAGTTGCCGGTCATAGGCCTACATAATATAATTATAAATGGTATTGCATCTTCCCGCTTGAGTAATTGTTATTGACCAGCATGGATATTTTAAGAGGTACTCCCATTCGTTATCTCAATTTTTAACTGTTTGTAACAACATTCCTCTCGCAATTCAAGAATGCCAGTGTTTTAGCATTTCCAAAATAAATTACAAGAAGCACTTTCTTTTAAATTCATTATTTTTAATATATTTATTGGTAATAAAGGGAAGAAATATAAATTATTTTTTTATATTTAAAAAGAAATGGAATACAGAGAGTGAACGTTTGGATGGAAAATTAGATGCTGTGAGTTTGGCAATGGAATTTTGCAGGTCATTGATTAGCAATACTCTCAGGTCATTGTAATCATTACATTTGATAATAAAATGAGATTTCATCCTCGACTTCTCCTGATTTACATAGACCTATGCGTTTTTCCAGTGGAATCTTAGGACGACATAACGTCCGGAGTTTCAATCATTATCACATGCGCGCTAGTACGCGATTTGGCAATATAGAATCTTATACTTCAAAAATCGGTTTTTCCAAAGAGAATGTGTGCTTATACGTACAGTAGGATCTCATCTTAGGCCGTTTAACAATACTATTGTCCCAACATTGCTCATGTTTTGAATACGGTATCCCTTATTCTATGCGACAGATCTTCGCTTGAATTAAAAATAAGAGGTCGGTTCCAAACATCCGAAATCCCAGTTGAGTCAGTATTATATAAATACCGGACGACCAGGTAGATATATTTGAATACACAGAGATCTATTTTCAGTTAGTGCATCAGTAGCTAGTGAGGAGTGGCCCTTTCTGCATTTTTTATTTAAGTTCCACCAATACGTAACTGCATGACTTAACATGTTGATGAGTAACGGGTGGCTACCTAGCCCGTACAGCATTATTGGTAGTTCTTTTATTTACCAGTATAACTTTACATAAATTTACATAAAGATTTTCACTAGGAAGTTTATCACATATTGACATTAAATTGTTACCATTAAAATTAAATATAATGTATGGAGCCCATATTTCACAACAATTGGAGATAATAGGATAAACTACTATAAAACAATTTAAGGCAGAGTTACAGTCTATACCAATAAGGTTACTTCTAACTTTAAAGAATGCCTTGCTTGCTTTTTCTTTTAGTTTATTCATATCGACTGAAAATGAGCCAGAGGGCGTAAAGCAGATACAAGGAAGAAAAATTCATTAGCAATATCAATATTCTTATCATTGTAAAGGAATCAAAATGGTTTAAGTAGATGCCCTCTTTTGTTAAAAAATATTATTTTTGTTATGTTAATATTTATATCTAGTTTCCATTGGTCGCAATACGACGAAAGCTTATCAATGGTGTTTTGAAGCCCATTACTGGTTTCCAGGGACGTATCCAGGTTGGTGGGGGGGGGGGGGGTTAAGCTCACAGGATAAAACGAGCTATCGAAAATAGCTTGAAGATCACTACTTGTAAATAGATTTAAACTTGTTTGACACCTACCGTTGTCTCAAACGATTCGGTGGTTTTACCGTTACATTTAACGGGAAACATAACAGATGATATTAATAAGTAGTGCTAACAACTTACCCGAGACACCAAGCTTACTTAATTTATAAAACAATGCGTTACCCCATTATAGTGTCGAATGCTGCTGAAAAATCGACAAAACAAATAAGATGATATGATTTGCAGTACTTATTTACATTCTTGTCAATGAAGTTTTTGAGAACTAAAATATGATCACTAGAATTGCGAAACCTTTTTAAAACCAATTTGCTTATTTTGGAATGAGCTTATTTGAATCTGGAAAAAAGTTAACCGTTTACACAAAATAAGGCAAAAACGTTTACAATTTCTGATTGTGATACTACGGTAATTGTTAGGCATTTCCTTATCACCTTTTTTCTTATGAATTGTAGTTAAGTGCCC
>NW_022732745.1:114680-118469 GCF_011630105.1 Anneissia japonica
TTGAGGTTACAGTTAATGTTTTATAATTTTACTATGTAACTGATGCTTCCAGAATAATAAGTGCCGGATCTACTCTGACTTCACAGCAATATAATTACGATAGTCATGTATTAACGACTCTAATTGGTCAACTTACAAAGCAATATTATAGGAAGTAAAGTATTAAGCGGTTGTGATTGGCTTACGGATCACTTGTACGAAGTATAAAGAATTCACGGTTCTGATTGGTCAACTTGTTCTGGCTTGCAGATAAAGTATTAACGGTTCTGATTGGTCAGTTATTTTCTTACTGGTTAAATTATTCATGTTTGAGTTTTGATAAATTATTACAAGAGGAAATTATTTAATTTGTTTAAATTGACAGGATTGACTGATTACATCCCTGGAAACACAAGGTTTACCACCAGAGAGAACCGTTATTTATTTACATTGATAATATTGAATATATCCCAACATATAATTTGTGATAATAATGATGATAAAGCCAAACAATGATTGTGTAGCCCAAGGGTCAGTTGGGATGTTTCTGTATTTCTAATGTCGGTTCTCTGCGGGTCTGGAGTGTCCTAGTGGGCTTCATCCAAAGGGCTAAAAGCTCTGTCCACACTATCCAATTCTTTGACAAAACACTGTTATAAGCCCATATATAGTCACAATGTGCATATATGGTCATGTGATGTCATCATGACCATATTTAGGCATGCCACGTGTTTTTGTTAAAATGTGATAGAACACCTGAAGCTGGCCATGTATTGTAATGTCAAATTATTCGTCCGAATTAGACGTCATTTTTTCATCATTTATAAAATCTTGCATTTGACCTTTCTGAAATTCTCTTCTCAATAGAGTGTAAAGTAAAATGGTACTAGAATTCGAATTAAATTACAGTAGTAATAACACGCTACGGTATTGTGTTCACATTCCACTTTGAAGGAGCCCTCGTAATCGATTATCAACCGTTCCTCATTGGTCAATGCAGTCGATAAAATGACATTAAATGGAAGGAGTGCACATGGCTTCGAATTCAACTACACCTTTATAGCTATACAGCCTATGTTTGTTAAACCTTGAGAAAATAAAATCTAGAAATACTTTTATAATAAAATACACTAAAAGTGTAATAGGACGCCTTTTATTATAACGATGATGAACAATTAGCATTTATCAGGACGAAATCAAGTTTTTCTATTGAGATATGATGGAGACGGCAGGCATAATAAAAACATGCAAATCGTTTCATATTTGATACACATTTTCGATGTTTTCATGGCTGTGGGTGCAGGGACGTACTTATTCATGAGCAGTACTTACGTGCAGCATTTACTAGAGGCACTTAACATCACATTACTGCATACTAAACAAATGTATTTTACAGATAAAATTATTTATTACACTCAATTTATATACAATACATACACACAAAATACATAGATCTGCCAAGGTAAATTAAATGGGTCTGCAAATATCAAAAAGTTACAAAACCCAACACAAAGAATTTCAATATGCAAACTTGTATTGATTTACTAAGTCTATAAACAATAACCCAATGTTTGTCATGCAAAAATTTAAGAAAATGTACTTTAATAAACAGTAAATTATATATGCAATGTTTAAAACCAGAAAATGAAACTTAATTTAAATAAATAATTAAAATGCATTAATAAAACAGTATGCATCGGAGTAAGCTAGTAGAAAAGTAGCTGCTTTTATTATAATAGCATAAAGTCTTCATTCATATTTGTGAAAAAAGCCCTGATTTTTTAAATCGCAAAGTACATCTTGAAAACTTGTATCGAATCATGTGCTATTGTTTTGAAGATCAAATGCTGACATTTCGTGTTTCGTATCGATGACTTGTCAAGTGCTCAAACACCCGAAGACGCTTTAAAATCGGTGTGGCACAAGAAGAAGACCCTATTCATCAAGGGCGCTGTGGAAGGTGCTGGTAGTAAGAAAATAATACTGAACCTGCAAAATGAAGAATGGAGTCAAAACAATACATGACATATATGTTTTGCACAACCCTTAACCTATCCTAGGCCCCAATGTGGAAGAAATGTACATCTAAAAAAATCTATGTGTCCCTATTCTGAAAATTTGCTCCAACCATGGTGATGCTGGGGGTGGGTGTTTCTGTTAGGGACGTCTGGGAATTTCGGGCGCTACATTACGATCTTGCATTGGTAAGAAGTAGTACAAGAAGGTGGTACAGTATATTTTTTACTTATTTTCGTATCTTTGTAATATAACCATGCGATTTAACTGCTTTATTTTCCTTCTATTTAAATATTTAGACCAATCCCATTATTACAATCATCATTAAATCATTAAATAAGCTGAGAGTGCCAGTATTACTTGAATCCTGCAACAAAGGATACCCCCTGGCATATAGAGAATTACTTGAATCCTGCTACAAGGGAAACCCCTGGGCATAGTATTACTTGAATCCTGCAACAAGGGAGGCCCGGCATATACAGTATTACTTGAATCCTGCAACAAGTGATACCCCTGCCTTGCATATACAGTATTACTTGAATCCTGCTACAAGGGAAACCCCTGCCTAGTACAGTATTACTTCCTGCAAAAAGGGGAAACCCCGGGCAATACTTGAACTCCGCAACAAGAGAGATCCATGGCATAGGCCTATAGTAGACCTAATAGCATTAGTGATATGACGTCAACAGACACGTTTGATCAGAAATAGGCATAGTTGTTATTTATAAAGCACATCCCCCTCCCCCACCCCCGAGCCATGGGGACTTAACTAGGACTACGCCTGGGTTGTACAGATATTCTTGCCTCTTTAGACCCGGGAAGTACGGTATCTGTTACTGAACTGGGGATGTAATAATGGTCTCAGTGGCGGCGGCAGCGTCTGAAATCGGAGGGGCATGTGAAGAGGCAAGATACAATTTGGGGGCGGGGGAAAGGTCCCCGACAAGAGCAAAGTGTGCGTGATCAAGTGTCGACTAAAATGTTTTGAAAGTTGTCCAGGGGGTGGAGCTCTAAAAAAATATGACAATTTAGTAATTTCAGAGGCTTATTTAATCGATTTTAAATACAGATTGTTTACTAATATCAGGGAACAGTGAAACTTTTATTTCTCCCCAACAAATTGTGGTTTTTCTTCTTCTCTGGGAAGGGGGAGGGTTGGGATGAAAATTTTCTGGGGGAATATTTCGCCGGAGCCGCCACTAAATGGTCTGCAAAGGGCCGGAATAATATGTAGTCGGCATTGCTCATATGTCTGCCAATATTAGCCAGATACTGTGCGGGGAATAGACACATTTATCAATACCCAGGAAATATCGACGCAATTTAATTAAATCGGCAGCGCGAAGTAGGCCTACTTTGTGTTTTACTATGTCACAATGTATGGTTAATCAAGAATCGATCCAGGGAGGATATATAGGCTATGAGCGTGCGTATATCCTTATAACCTTTATATAGGCCTATTGTGTTATTTTCAAATTCACACTAAAGTGAAAACGTATTATTTTACCTATTACTATTACTTTTTAATTATTATTTTAACGAATGTAATGAAAAAACCCTAAATTTTTACTGAAGTGTAGTCTAATTGCTACTATTTGAGTCACTTAAGTATTATATAAGCCTATTAGTAGGCCTAATCCGAAATTCAGATTAAAGTAATCCGAAATTTCGATTTAGTAACCCTCACTCACTCGCCACTGAGGAAGGACTAGTGTTGTCCGAAAGCTCTGGTTCTATTTCTGGCTGTTTACTTACGTTTACTTTTTAGCTGTTGCTTATCATTTTTGTATCTCT
>NW_022732745.1:118585-127607 GCF_011630105.1 Anneissia japonica
ACTGTACTTTAATCTAAATTTTGTTTTGAATATGTGTGCCACACAAGCACAGGTTTTGTCCTACAAACACACGTTTGCGTATGTTTTTAAACTGTTGTTTTTATAATGGTAGTTGTATAAATTATGGTAAAAATTGACTTTTTTGTAACAGTTTTTTTGTCGCCGTGCTTCAGAAGGTAGACATTGAGTATCTGTAACGCATTGACGTCTGCAGAAACGCGTTCAACCATGACATTTTCAATGTTCCTACTACACTTACTACATATGTTACATTTCATCGAGAGACTTATTTTTAAATATTCAAGGCACACCACATAACGGCTAATGAACTTTTAAAAATTGTAAATAATAAAAAGGAAAAATTTATAGTATTTGTTGTTCAAATTACTACTTTATTATGTTATAAATAATATAAAAAATTGTACTATTTATTATTGTTATCATTATCACATTATTATTATATTGTAATGTAATAGGTTTTATCTATTTAAATTATGTATATTAAAAATATGAAAAATTCAAAAAATATATACAGCTCTTTCAAATAAGATTGAAATAAATATGGGTGTGACTCCCACGGAAGAGAAAAATTGTCAGTTCAGATTTCATTCTCTGAGTTATTAGTGGTTTTGTTTGTTATTTTTTTTAAATAACATTTTTAAGTGTACAATAATTGGGTAAAGGAGATTGCATTAATGTAAAATATATTATAAATAAATAGATTCAGGATGACCAATTTATCCGAAGTTAAGAATTAGATTCCATTAGGATTCAAGTAAAATATACATAAACAGATTCAAGATTCAAAAATATATTTATTTATAATACATTTTTATAACACATTTCATCAAATATCTACTCACTTCGGGACCGCTCATTTTATTGTCATTGTATGCAGATAAAGTTTTCGATTACTTCCTGAACCCTGTAGCCTAACAGCATAGTATTCTATTTATAGTTTATTGACATATACAGTACATATATCAGCCCTGTACTACATAAAACCATTAATGATTACTCGAATGCCAAACCACGCAAGAAGAAAAGAACAAAAACTTCTTCCGACGGTCTGCTAACTTTTCCAATCACCACAAAGAGTGTAAGTAAACCTGGACAACGTCGGAGGGTTAAAAGTGCCAGGACAGTGTATAAACCAATATGTTAAAACATGTATTTTGTAATGCAATATCCATCAATCTTAGTTAAATAAAGTATATAAACTGCAGCGTTCCT
Organism: Anneissia japonica; assembly: GCF_011630105.1. NCBI lineage: Eukaryota > Metazoa > Echinodermata > Crinoidea > Comatulida > Comatulidae > Anneissia > Anneissia japonica. The sequence goes on from NW_022732745.1 coordinate 119,819, forward strand.
AAATCGACTTATTCTCATTATGTAGCATGTCCATTATGTAGCATGTCCATTATGTAGCATGTCCATTATGTAGCATGTCCATTATGTAGCATGTCCATTATGTAGCATGTCCATTTTGTAGCATGTCCATTTTGTACTTTGTCTAATTATATAGATAACGTGGCCAACACTCTGGAGTACTAAACAGTTTTCCGGATTCATTTCATTCACAGCACAGTTACAATTGAAAGAGGATTTAAATGGTCGTAAAAAAAACAAACAAAGGTTAATAATGATATAAATACATTTATTTCTACACGAATATCTCGGTCGTCCCTGTAGTTAACCTTCTTTAAACGGATTATTTAATAAAAGAGACTAAAGTCTATTTAAATTAAACAAGGACCACATTCAATTGAACACGAACTATAGTGAATTCAAAATGAACCATGAATTTAATTGAACATCGACAACTGTATTAAAAAACACACATTGTACGTTACCATGGAGGTACACCTCAATGAAGTTACTAATGAGCCAAATATTAAATTGAACATAGATCGGGTTTCACTTAGACCATCCAATCAATAAAACATGGTCTACACCATGTTAACTGAACATGGACAATGTATACAAACACCATGCATTACATTCAACAATGACTACATATTCAATTGAACATGGAACATTTGCAATTAAATGCTGATGATATGGCTTGTATAGTGCATTTATCAAATACAATATACACAGATGTTTCTATATTTAATTATCAGTCAACAAGAAAATTAACACTAAAAGATTTAATACACTACAAAAGTTATTATCCAGAGAAGCAGATTGACAACTGATGCAAGTGTATGATCTAATTCAAGTCATTCTTTGTGAAAACTTATTAAAAAATAAACTTACAAAATACTCCTAATATACATATTACCATTGATTTTCAGAAATTCAATAAAATTATTATACAGGAAATAGATATCAAATTCTTTAAAAAATCATTAATAAAATAAAATAGAATATAAAAGGAAAATACAATATAAAACAATAATAATTAATGCTTAACTAATAAAGATATAATAAATAACTAAATATCCCATAATATACCATTATCATGTTACATATTAATAAATAATTTTATATTACATGTTATATTTCCTTCGATATAATTGTAATGCTACACCTATGTAATAACCTTTGACACAAAACACATTTAGATGATTTACTGTTTACTAAATTGTATAATAAATTATTGGGCATTGCTTAACATAATGCTTGCATTTATAAATGCATATATGTGCTACACTGTATAAACACAGACAACTTTTGAAGTACAACAAACAACTGTTGTATGCCCATATATAGTCATGATGTGCCTATTATGGTCATGATGTGATGTCATCATTACCATATATAAATATGTCACATGCAGGCTGGAAAGGGCTTAACTCATAATTTTATTGACCTTTGTGTAATGATAAATAGGAATTAAAATTGAATAATGCTGATACAGCCAATTATGCAATATAAATTTAAGGATGTTTATATTATATATGGATAACAAACGTAAACATAAACAAACTATATAAAAATGTTTTTGCTTGTTAATAACACTAAGAACATTTTCTGTATTATATAATCATTTAAATTATTTTTTAAAAACAGAAATAAATGATGTATTTAAAAAATGGAGTGGGCAATTAGTGTGCAACACAATAATGAATGTCAGGTCTCCCTCCAATTAAAGACCAGTTTTGGGACCGGGGTTTCCATGGCCTTTAGCAACTTTTGTCTCTAATTAGAAAAATAAAATACTGTAACGGACATTTGTTAATTTGGGATCACAGAAAAGTGGTTTTTAATTGGAGGTGGTCTTTAATTAGAGGGAGACTTGTATAAGAATATTTCCACTTAAAGACCATTGTTGGGATCAGGGTTGCCACTGTCTTCAGCAGTTTTGGTCTCCAATAATATAGATAATAATAAAGATACTGTAACAGACATTTGCTAATTAGGGACCACAGAATTAGAGTTGAACTTTAAATAGAGGGAGCCCTGTATAAGAACCTGGTTAAGGAGACTATAGTACTGGATAACATCAAGATCATCCTAGCAACAGACACCAACACCTTTCATAATCACCACCACTACCAATAGGCCAAACAAGAATTCCTGTGCTGGGGCCACATTTTGGGTAAATCCAAAAAAAGGGTAGGTTGGTAGGAAAAAGTTTTTTTTTTACCAATAGAATAGTGTGTTTACTTCTTATTATTAAGCAGCTAACTTCAATTTGAAGGCTCTGCCCCTCCAGCTCACTGAGTTTTGTATCTGTGTATCAGGTGTGTGGTATTCTTTTTTAAAAATCTAAATAAATACAAATGAAAGAACCGAAAAATAAAATAATGTAATCAACACCACCATAACCACCACCATCATCATCACTATTATCAGCAACAGTACAAACAAAACCCCAAATCACATACATCCAATACAGTGTATCTAAATAGATACAATTTGTTATATTACTGTTATATGTCTTGCATTTTACTCAACAATATACAACTGTGCATATATAAATCCCATGTTTTTAATAAAAAAGACAGTGATAATGGGCCTTTCCAGGGCGTCAATCAAACTGACCAATAAGAAAGGTCCACGGAATTTTGGTGCTCTGGATTTTGTACACATCTTGATGGTATTGGCTACCTATAAATCTTGATGTGTCGTACAGCAGTTGTAAGACCATCGGCCGATGAATCCAACTCCACTCTTTGTGGATGGCTAGAAGAAGCGATGCCGTCGCCTGCTGATTGTCGTTGGCAGTTTGAACGGATTGTCATTAAAAACAATCCCTTGCGTGCACGTCGTGGCGTTGAGTTCTCCGTAGAATCGCATAAACTGACGATTGTTGGGGGAAGTGAATAACAAGCTCTAAACATGGGTTATAAAGCAAGCATTGCCCTGTCTATATCATTGTACCCTACATCAGTCAGTCATCAAGTGGGTAAAACCACAGCATGGAATGGCAGTAAACTAAGGGAGTATACATCAACAAATGGGGTGTGAAGCCACAGCACAGAATGGCACTATCTTTCGGAGGATTTAATTGCTTTTTCCTTTCCTTGTTTTCTTCTGGAATCAAAGCGGGCGTTTCACTATGGAATTGCATGTCAAAGAAATCAAGAGAATTGTGCTGCTGAGGCGTCATTGCTTGCTTTCGTCTCGGAGAGCTTGATCCACATATTTCAGTTACCATCCACCGTGTTTAAAAGAACTTGTGCTTCAGGAAATATGTCGGCAAGAATCCTACAAACATTTGCAAAAAACAAATAAAAATTTCATCAAACACATCTTTTGTACTCTGTATGAAAATAGATGGTTTTGCAGATAGTTTTCAAAAGAACTGCAGTTGTGTATTATATGCCTTATTTTATAATAATAATAATAAATAATAATAATAACATAATAAAAATAATAATAGCAATAAGAACAAAAACAACAACAACAACAACAATAATAATAATAATAATAATGATAAAAATTTTAACAGTAATAAGAAACCCCCCCCCTGATGATGATGGTGATAATAATAATAATTAAAGGTGTGTAGTAATAATAATAATGATGATGATGGTGATAATAATAGTAATTAAAGGTGTGTAGTAATAATAATAATGATGGTGATAATAATAGTAATTAAAGGTGTGTAGTAATAATAATAATGATGATGATGGTGATAATAATAATAATTAAAGGTGTGTAGTAATAATAATAATGATGATGATGGTGATAATAATAGTAATTAAAGGTGTGTAGTAATAATAATAATGATGATGATGGTGATAATAATAGTAATTAAAGGTGTGTAGTAATAATAGCCTCATGTACTACACATTATCCCTGGTCACTGGATTAAACACCCTTTGGAATATATATAATAATAACAACTTTATTTAACCACGATAAACATCACCTCAGTAGTGTTTTTCATCAATGCCGTAACAGACATAATAATTAAACTTAATTTTAAACAAAGAATAATATTAATTACAGAAAATACAAGGAAACTTAAAAAACAAATTAGGAAACAAAAATTAAAACATCAAAATACAAATTACGAAAAATTATTGTAATACACAAAAATGTGCTAATCTAAGATAATAGATTGAGTTGCTTATTAAATGTAGGCTACTGATTATAGCCTTTCAAAAACAAAATATAGCTTAATTAAATTTTAGCATGTATCTATAAAAATATTTATTTGTCTTTTAATTAATTAATTTAATTTACATTTCAAGTTAGAAAGAGTAGTTGGAGTATTGAGGTCATCACTTAGTTCATTCCATAATTTGCACCTCTGTAGGAAAGACAATGTTTTTTTTATAATCTGTTCTAGGTTAGGAAGTATTAGTTGGTTTTTAGATCGGGTGTTATAAGAACTTTCTTTAATATTGAATCTACAATATAGGTAAGCTGGTGCCAAATTATTGATAATTTTGAACATAGTGATGGCTTCACTTTGAAACAGACGCTTAACAAGATTATCTATAGCTGTGCAAGTCTTGACTACTAGAATCTCTTCTGTTTTTCGTATAACTTTGGCAGGTGTTTTCCATAGTTTTCACAAACACAAGCTCTCTGGGGGAGTATTCCATAACGTTGCAGCAGCGTTTTAACCTCTCTTTGGTTAAAAGTAAAATTTTCATTTTTTAGCGTTTTAAATTGATTTTTTGGGTAATAGTATCTTTTAATGGATTTTGCCAAAAGAATCAAGTGGTTGGCTCCCACTATCCCTCAAGCGTATAAAACGATCGACGTGATATATTGACTTCAGGTTCGATGGGTCGCGTCTGAGTGCTTGAGGTATAATTTGGGTCGTGGGCTAAGAAGTTTGGCAGAATTGGGGTCTATACACTGTGCACTGTCAATTTTACATGGAAGTTTTAAGGGTGAAATAGGATATGAGCAGGGGATTGTCTCCCAGTAGTACTGGAGCATAATAAAGTCAGGTGCTTATACAATCAACGGAAATTTTAAGGCTGTCTATTGTGCCTGAATTGATCACTAGAATTTGCAGTTCTTAACATCCTTTTCTTTCTTTTGCAAATATGGCACACTGTCACTCCATCTTTATGGTAGCTTTTAAATTACCAGTTTCTTCCATGAATGAGTGGATATGACAGCTGTATAATGTATTTTCTGAGGGGAGGGGGCTAAATTGGGGACTTGAGCTGGTAGATGTGAGCAGGAGAGGTTTGTGAGGGGTTAACTATTAAAACAGAAAAAAAATAAATAAAAAGCAAAAAAAATAAAATAAATAAATAAATAATTAAAAAGTAAAAAATTATTTTTTGTTTAAAAAAAAGTAACATATTAACTAAACAATTATAATAGTAACTACTTATAATAAATATGAAAATATTAACTACATCTCCAGTGGAGGGATGCCAATCGCCTTCTCCAGGTCACCTTGTGTGAAGAACTCGTGGTAGGTTAGTTCCTGTCAGAAAAACTCAAACATGTGACAAATGTTTGTGCAATGTACCCAAATATTGGCATTTCATTCATTTGTCACATAAAATTTGAATGTGGACAAAAAATTCACAATATTTGAAAAAAAAAAATAATTTATTATTAACAGTTTGTTATTCCATCAAGTTACATAGAACATAGAACGATGGATGGCAATAAAAGTAGTAAATCAAAATATTTTTCTACAATTATGTAAACATTAATTTATTATTTACACCAAAACATATTGGTCCAGGCTACAATTCAAAACTTTAGGGGGAGGGGAGGGTCCCAATTGCTTGAAACTTGTGTGAATCTGACTGTAATCAGAACACCCTCCCACAAGCAAGCAAGAATTTCCAGGAAAAAACACATCTCCTGCAAATTCATAATATTTCCATGTTTTCACTGCTTTACCATCAGTTGTCTCATGGAAGTCAGTGCTCATGGGTATCAGTATGTGCAGAAAATAAATTTAAACGTGTTATGAAGGCTCATTAACAGATCGGTGGTGGATTCAAGGAGAGAACCAGCTGCCCCCAACCCCTAACTTTTTCAAAATTTTTTTTTTTTAAATGAGGGGGCGGGGAGCAAAAAAACAATTATATTCAAATTTAAGTGTGAGAGTGCCATTTGCACCCATCGTGAGGTGCCATAATCATAAATTTTCTTACCTCAGCTCTAGCCCCTCCATCTGTGAGATTCCCACCTGGGCTTCTTTTCCACTTCAAATTCCTGAATCTGCCACTGAGGATTTCATGGAATTGACTACTTTCAACTTGGACCCCAGGGCAGGTTCCCTCTTAACTCTGTGATAGGTACGTATAGCAATCTTCTTTGTTGTCTTCCATCCCTTTGTCTGATCTGATGAGTCACAACTTGTCATAAGTTAACACAGCAACAGTTTCCTACATTTTGCATCTTCCTTTTTATATCCCTCTGTAATAAATTAAAAATAAAAATATATACCGGTATATATAAAAAAAAAGTAAAAAAAAAAATTACTGAAGCAAAATTAAGTTTAGTTTAAAAAACATAATTATTTATTTTAAATTTATTTGCTATATATATTTGACATTTTGTAAGCATAAATTTCTATACACCTAAAGCTCTGTCCAGATTATATGCCCATATATAGTGACTATATATGGTCATGATGTGATGTTATCATGCCCATATATAGTCATTACATGCCTATATATGTTCCTGATGTGACTCACCATGACCATATTAGGCACGCAATATACTGAATATAGTGAATTCCAGGATTTTTATCCTGGAAATTTTGACCCACTGTATGTTTTGAAAAAAACATTTTCGGTGTTCGGTATAACTGACAGATTAATTTATAATACAAAAGATGAAAAAACAATCTTGAAAATCTAAATTGAATTTATAATACACTGAAGTGATTTGATGTCAAATTATAAAACATGATAGGCTTGACTGGAATGCATGTAGTTATAGTGGCTGAAGGCCACCCATCCTTGGAGTTTTCCACTCAGTCACCCAGTTTAATTTGGCCCTCCGCTACCCTAATTAACCCAATTTTCCTTTCTTAAAATCCATATTTTATTATTTAGTGTTTACTGCTGTTATCACCCACCAACCCTTAAAATGCCTATAAAATTAGTTTTTGAACACCTAACAGGCGAGACCCCTGAAATATCTTGACTTTCATCCTGGCAAGAGCAAGCGTCATAACCATTAGACCCCTTTGTGGTCTAATGGTTATGATGCTCACCTTTAGCGAGAGGTCACAGGTTCAAATCCCATCAGAGGCATTTTATACACAATTTCATTATTTATTTATAGGATATAGATTTGTTGAGAGCTATGCTACACGATGTATTATCATGTCCGAATTTGAAACTAATACCTGTCTCTTATACACATCTAGATGTTTATAAGAGACAGCCACCTCACCTTCGTGATATATTAGTACGATCTAAATTCAAGAGGCAAATTAACTCTTGCGACAACCATAATTTGGGTAGTCATCTTTGTGGTTCACCATGCAAAACATGCTCCTTGCTTGATTCTACACAATCATTCAAGAGCAACCAAACTAACCACATATTTCGGATAAGGCAATCAATTAATTGCCTCACCAAAAATGTCATTTATCTCATATATTGTAATATTTGTGACAAACAATATTTCGGAGAAACAAAAAACACTCTCCGTATGAGAATGACACAACACAGATCAGCTATCAGAACATCTAAGCTTGATCAACCAGTAGCCGAACATTTCAATTTAGCTGGTCATTCAATTTCAAATTTCAAAGTGATTGAAA